>NW_025726367.1:0-80582 GCF_021461395.2 Schistocerca americana
CAAAAATGATAGTTCTTTATAACGTTCAGGGCGACCTAATGACGATGGAATACTCAAATTGCGTCGATATTCAATACATCGGCCTCCAGTCGATTTGTCTCCAAGGGGTATATTGCTGTCTCGAGCACCGTATGAACTTCTCCTGTGAGTAGATTTTCGAATCCGACGATAAAATGATTGTTAATTGTAACGTTCAGGGCCTCCTAATGACGATGGAACACTCAAATTGCGTCAAGAATCAATACATCGGTTTCCAGCCGACTTGTCTCCAAGGGTCTATTGCTGCCTGTGGCACCTTATGGTCGTTCTCCTGTGAGTCTAGATTTTCGAATCCGACGCATAAATGATTGTTAATTGTAACGTTCAGGGAAACCTAAAGACGATGGAACACTCAAATTGCGTTGAGATTCAATACATCGTCCTCCAGCGGACTGGTCTCCAAGGGGATATTTCTGCATCGGGCACCTTATGGTCCGTCTCCAGTGAGTCTAGATTTTCGAATCCGACGAAAAACTGATAGTTAATTGTAACATTCAGGGCCTCCTAATGACGATGGAACACTTATTTTGCGTCGCGTTCCAATACATCGTCCTCCAACCGACTTGTCTCCAAGGGTCAATAGCTGCCACGGGCACGTTGTGATCGTTCTGCTGTGAGTCTAGATTTTCGAACCCGACGCAAAACTGATTGTTACTTGTAACGTTCAGTGCCACCTAATGCCGATGGAACACTCAAATTGAGTCGAGATTCAATACATCGACCTCCATCCGACTTGTCTCCAAGGGGATATTGCTGCCTCGGGCACCATGTGGTCCGTCTCCTGTGAGTCTAGTTTTTCGAATCCGACGCGAAACTGATAGTTAATTGTAACGTTCAGGGCCTCCTAATGACGATGGAACACTCAAATTGCGTCGCGATCCAATACATCGTCCTCCAGCCGACTTGTCTCCAAGGGTCTAATGCTGCCTCGGGCACCTTATGGTCGTTCTCTTGTAAGTCTAGATTTTCGAATCCGACGCAAAAATGATAGTTCATTATAACGATCAGGGCGACCTAATGACGATGGAACACTCAAATTGCGTCGATATTCAATACATCGGCCTCCAGTCGAATTGTCTCCAAGGGGTATATTGCTGTCTCGAGCACCGTATGAACTTCTCCTGTGAGTAGATTTTCGAATCCGACGCTAAAATGATAGTTAACTGTAACGTTCAGGGCCTCCTAATGCCGATGGAACACTCAAATTGCGTCGAGATTCAATACATCGGCCTCCAGCCGACTTGTCTCCAAGGGTCTATTGCTGCCTCGGGCACATTATGGTCGTTCTCCTGTGAGTCTAGATTTTCGAATCCGACGCAAAACTCATAGTTAATTGTAACGTTCAGGGCCTCCTAATGACGATGGAACACTCAAATTGCGTCAAGAATCAATACATCGGTTTCCAGCCGTTTTGTCTCCAAGGGTCTATTGCTGCCTCGGGCACCTTATGGTCGTTCTCCTGTGAGTCTAGATTTTCGAATCCGACGCATAAATGATAGTTAATTGTAACGTTCAGGGACTCCTAAAAACGATGGAACACTCAAATTGCGTCGGGAGTCAATACATCGACCTCCAGTCGACTTGTATCCAAGGGGATATTGCAGTCTCGGGCACAATATGATCCTTCTCCTGTGAGTCTAGATTTTCGAATCCGACGCCAAATTGATAGTGAATTGTAACGTTCAGCGCCTCCTAATGACGATAGAAGACTCAAATTGCGTCGAGATTCAATACATCGGCCTCCAGTCGATTTGTCTCCAAGGGGTATATTGCTTTTTCGAGCACCGTATGAACTTCTCCTTTGAGTAGATTTTCGAATCCGACGCTAAAATGATAGTTAATTGTAACGTTCAGGGCCTTGTAATGACGATGGAACACTCAAATTGCGTCGAGATTCAATACATCGGCCTCCAGCCGACTTGTCTCCAAGGGTCTATTGCTTCCTCGGGCACCTTATGGTCGTTCTCCCTGTGAGTCTAGATTTTCGAATCCGACGCAAAAATGATAGTTAATTGTAACGTTCAGGGCCTTCAAATGACGATGGAGCACTCAAATTGCGTCGCGATTCAATACATCGTCCTCCAGCGGACTGGTCTCCAAGGGGATATTGCTGCATCGGGCACCTTATGGTCCGTCTCCAGTGAGTCTAGATTTTCGAATCCGACGAAAAACTGATAGTTAATTGTAACATTCAGGGCCTCCTAATGACGATGGAACACTCATTTTGCGTCGCGATCCAATACATCGTCCTCCAACCGACTTGTCTCCAAGGGTCAATAGCTGCCACGGGCACCTTATGGTCGTTCTCCTGTGAGTCTAGATTTTCGAATCCGACGCAAAAATGATAGTTAATTGTAACGTTCAGGGCGACGTAATGACGATGGAACACTCAAATTGCGTCGATATTCAATACATCGGCCTCGAGTCGATTTGTCTCCAAGGGGTATATTGCTGTCTCGAGCACCGTATGAACTTCTCCGGTGAGTAGATTTTCGAATCCGACGCTAAATTGATAGTTAATTGTAACGTTCAGGGCCTTGTAATGACGATGGAACACTCAAATTGCGTCAAGATTCAATACATCAGCCTCCAGCCGACTTGTCTCCAATTGTCTGTTGCTGCCTCGGGCACCTTAAGGTCGTTCTCCTGTGAGTTTAGATTATCGAATCCGACGCAAAAATGATAGTTAATTGTAACGTTTAGGGCCTTGTAATGACGATGGAACACTCAAATTGCGTCGCGATCCAATACATCGTCCTCCAGCCGACCTGTCTCCAAGGGTCTATTGCTGCCTCGCGCACCTTATGGTCGTTCTCTTGTAAGTTTAGATTTTCGAATCCGACGCAAAAATGATAGTTAATTGTAACGTTCAGGGCCTTCTAATGACGATGGAACTCTCAAATTGCGTCGAGATTCAATACATCGGCCTCCAGCCGACTTGTCTCCAAGGGTCTGTTGCTGCCTCGGGCACTTTATGGTCGTTCTCCTGTGAGTTTTGATTATCGAATCCGACGAAAAACTAATAGTTAATTGTAACATTCAGGGCCTCCTAATGACGATGGAACACTCATTTTGCGTCGCGATCCAATACATCGTCCTCCAACCGACTTGTCTCCAAGGGACAATAGCTGCCACGGGCACCTTGTGATCGTTCTGCTGTGAGTCTAGATTTTCGAACCCGACGCGAAACTGATAGTTAATTGTAACGTTCAGGGCCTCCTAATAACGATGGAACACTCAAATTGCGTCGAGGTTCAATACATCGGCCTCCAGACGACTTGTCTCCAAGGGGATATTGCTGTCTCGGGCACAATATGATCCTTCTCCTGTGAGTCTAGATTTTCGAATCCGACGCAAAAATGATAGTGAATTGTAACGTTCAGCGCCTCCTAATGACGATAGAAGACTCAAATTTCGTCGAGATTCAATACATCGTCCACCAGCCGATTTGTCTCCAAGGGGATATTGCTGCCTCGGGCACCAAATGGTCCGTCTGCTGTGAGTCCAGATTTTCGAATCCGACGCAAAAATGATAGTTAATTGTAACGTTCAGGGCCTTGTAATGACGATGGAACACTCAAATTGCGTCGAGATTCAATACATCGGCCTCCAGTCGATTTGTCTCCAAGGGGTATATTGCTGTCTCGAGCACCGTATGAACTTCTCCTGTGAGTAGATTTCGAATCAACCGCTAAAATGATAGTTAACTCTAACGTTCAGGGCCTCGTAATGCCGATGGAACACTCAAATTGCGTCGAGATTCAATACATCGGCCTCCAGCCGACTTTTCTCCATGGGTCTATTGCTGCCTCGTGCACCTTATGGTCGTTCTCCTGTGAGTCTAGATTTTCGAATCCGACGCATAAATGATAGTTAATTGTAACGTTCAGGGACTTGTAATGACGATGGAACACTCAAATTGCGTCGAGATTCAATACATCGGCCTCCAGCCGACTTGTCTCCAAGGGGATATCGCTGCCTCGGGCACCACATGGTCTTTCTCCTGTGAGTCTAGATTTTCGAATCCGACGCAAAAATGATAGTGAATTGTAACGTTCAGGGCCTCCTAATGACGATGGAACACTCAAATTGCGTCAAGAATCAATACATCGGTTTCCAGCCGACTTGTCTCCAAGGGTCTATTGCTGCCTCTGGCACCTTGTGGTCGTTCTCCTGTGAGTCTAGATTTTCGAATCCGACGCATAAATGATAGTTAATTGTAACGTTCAGGGACTCCTAAAAACGATGGAACACTCAAATTGCGTCGAGAGTCAATACATCGACCTCCAGTCGACTTGTATCCAAGGGGATATTGCAGTCTCGGGCACAATATGATCCTTCTCCTGTGAGTCTAGATTTTCGAATCCGACGCAAAAATGATAGTGAATTGTAACGTTCAGCGCCTCCTAATGACGATAGAAGACTCAAATTGCGTCGAGATTCAATACATCGGCCTCCAGTCGATTTGTCTCCAAGGGGTATATTGCTGTCTCGAGCACCGTATGAACTTCTGCTGTGAGTAGGTTTTCGAATCCGACGCTAAAATGATAGTTAATTGTAACGTTCAGGGCCTTGTAATGACGATGGAACACTCAAATTGCGTCGAAATCCAATACATCGGCCTCCAGCCGACTTGTCTCCAAGGGTCTGTTGCTGCCTCGGGCACCTTATGGTCGTTCTCCTGTGAGTTTAGATTATCGAATCCGACGCAAAAATGATAGTTAATTATAACGGTCAGGGCCTCCTAATGACGATGGGACACTCAAATTGCGTCGAGATTCAATACATCGTCCTCCAGCCGACTTGTCTCCATGGGGATATTACTGCCTCCAACCTCTTATGTTCGCTCTCATGTGAGTCCAGATTTTCGAGCGCGACGCGAAACTGATTGTTAATTGTAACGTTCAGGGCCACCTAATGACGATGGAACTCTCAAATTGCGTCGAGATTCAATACATCGTCCACCAGCCGACTTTTCTCCAAGGGTCTATCGCTTCCTCGGGCACCTTATGGTCGTTCTCCTGTGAGTCTAGATTTTCGAATCCGACGCAAAAATGATAGTTAATTGTAACGTTCAGGGCCTTCAAATGACGATGGAGCACTCAAATTGCGTCGCGATTCAATACATCGTCATCCAGCGGACTGGTCTCCAAGGGGATATTGCTGCATCGGGCACCTTATGGTCCGGCTCCCGCGAGTCTAGATTTTCGAATCCGACGAAAAACTGATAGTTAATTGTAACATTCAAGGCCTCCTAATGACGATGGAACACTCATTTTGCGTCGCGATCCAATACATCTTCCTCCAACCGACTTGTCTCCAAGGGTCAATAGCTGCCACGGGCACCTTGTGATCGTTCTGCTGTGAGTCTAGATTTTCGAACCCGACGCGAAACTGATAGTTAATTGTAACGTTCAGGGCCTCCTAATAACGATGGAACACTCAAATTGCGTCGAGATTCAATACATCGGCCTCCAGCCGACTTGTCTCCAAGGGGATATTGCTGTCTCGGGCACAATATGATCCTTCTCCTGTGAGTCTAGATTTTCGAATCCGACGCAAAAATGATAGTGAATTGTAACGTTCAGCGCCTCCTAATGACGATAGAAGACTCAAATTGCGTCGAGATTCAATACATCGTCCTCCAGCCGATTTGTCTCCAAGGGGATATTGCTGCCTCGGGCACCAAATGGTCCGTGTGCTGTGAGTCTAGATTTTCGAATCCGACGAAAAACTGATAGTTAATTGTAACATTCAGGGCCACCTAATGACGATGGAACACTCAAATTGCGTCGCGATCCAATACATCGTCCTCCAGCCGACTTGTCTCCAAGGGTCTAATGCTGCCTCGGGCACCTTATGGTCGTTCTCTTGTAAATCTAGATTTTCGAATCCGACGCAAAGATGATTGTTAATTGTAACGTTCAGGGCCTCCTAATGACGATGGAACACTCAAATTGCGTCGATATTCAATACCTCGGCCTCCAGTCGATTTGTCTCCAAGGGGTATATTGCTCTCTCGAGCACCGTATGAGTTTCTCCTGTGAGTAGATTTTCGAATCCGACGATAAAATGATTGTTAATTGTAACGTTCAGGGCCTCCTAATGACGATGGAACACTCAAATTGCGTCAAGAATCAATACATCGGTTTCCAGCCGACTTGTCTCCAAGGGTCTATTGCTGCCTGTGGCACCTTATGGTCGTTCTCCTGTGAGTCTAGATTTTCGAATCCGACGCATAAATGATTGTTAATTGTAACGTTCAGGGCCTCCTAATGACGATGGAACACTCAAATTGCGTCGAGATTCAATACATCGGCCTCCAGCCGACTTGTCTCCAAGGGGATATTGCTGTCTCGGGCACAATATGATCCTTCTCCTGTGAGTCTAGATTTTCGAATCCGACACAAAAATGATAGTGAATTGTAACGTTCAGCGCCTCCTAATGACGATAGAAGACCCAAATTGCGTCGAGATTCAATACATCGTCCTCCAGCCGATTTGTCTCCAACGGGATATTGCTGCCTCGGGCACCAAATGGTCCGTCTGCTGTGAGTCTAGATTTTCGAATCCGACAAAAAACTGATAGTTAATTGTAACATTCAGGGCCTCCTAATGACGATGGAACGCTCAAATTGCGTCGCGATGCAATACATCGTCCTCCAGCCGACTTGTCTCCAAGGGTCTAATGCTGCCTCGGGCACCTTATGGTCGTTCTCCTGTGAGTCTAGATTTTCGAATCCGACGCAAAACTCATAGTTAATTGTAACGTTCAGGGCCTCCTAATGCCGATGGAACACTCAAATTGCGTCGAGATTCAATACATCGGCCTCCAGCCGACTTGTCTCCAAGGGTCTATTGCTGCCTCGGGCACCTTATGGTCGTTCTCCTGTGAGTCTAGATTTTCGAATCCGACGCAAAACTCATAGTTAATTGTAACGTTCAGGGCCTCCTAATGACGATGGAACACTCAAATTGCGTCAAGAATCACTATATCGGTTTCCAGCCGTTTTGTCTCCAAGGGTCTATTGCTGCCTCGGGCACCTTATGGTCGTTCTCCTGTGAGTCTACATTTTCGAATCCGACGCATAAATGATAGTTAATTGTAACGTTCAGGGACTCCTAAAAACGATGGAACACTCAAATTGCGTCGAGAGTCAATACATCGACCTCCAGTCGACTTGTATCCAAGGGGATATTGCAGTCTCGGGCACAATATGATCCTTCTCCTGTGAGTCTAGATTTTCGAATCCGACGCAAAAATGATAGTGAATTGTAACGTTCAGCGCCTCCTAATGACGATAGAAGACTCAAATTGCGTCGAGATTCAATACATCGGCCTCCAGTCGATTTGTCTCCAAGGGGTATATTGCTTTTTCGAGCACCGTATGAACTTCTCCTTTGAGTAGATTTTCGAATCCGACGCTAAAATGATAGTTAATTGTAACGTTCAGGGCCTTGTAATGACGATGGAACACTCAAATTGCGTCGAGATTCAATACATCGGCCTCCAGCCGACTTGTCTCCAAGGGTCTATTGCTTCCTCGGGCACCTTATGGTCGTTCTCCTGTGAGTCTAGATTTTCGAATCCGACGCAAAAATGATAGTTAATTGTAACGTTCAGGGCCTTCAAATGACGATGGAGCACTCAAATTGCGTCGCGATTCAATACATCGTCTTCCAGCGGACTGGTCTCCAAGGGGATATTGCTGCATCGGGCACCTTATGGTCCGTCTCCAGTGAGTCTAGATTTTCGAATCCGACGAAAAACTGATAGTTAATTGCAACATTCAGGGCCTCCCAATGACGATGGAACACTCATTTTGCGTCGCGATCCAATACATCGTCCTCCAACCGACTTGTCTCCAAGGGTCAATAGCTGCCACGGGCACCTTATGGTCGTTCTCCTGTGAGTCTAGATTTTCGAATCCGACGCAAAAATGATAGTTAATTGTAATGTTCAGGGCGACCTAATGACGATGGAACACTCAAATTGCGTCGATATTCAATACATCGGCCTCGAGTCGATTTGTCTCCAAGGGGTATATTGCTGTCTCGAGCACCGTATGAACTTCTCCGGTGAGTAGATTTTCGAATCCGACGCTAAATGATAGTTAATTGTAACGTTCAGGGCCTTGTAATGACGATGGAACACTCAAATTGCGTCGAGATTCAATACATCTGCCTCCAGCCGACTTGTCTCCAATTGTCTGTTGCTGCCTCGGGCACCTTAAGGTCGTTCTCCTGTGAGTTTAGATTATCGAATCCGACGCAAAAATGATAGTTAATTGTAACGTTTAGGGCCTTGTAATGACGATGGACCACTCAAATTGCGTCGCGATCCAATACATCGTCCTCCAGCCGACCTGTCTCCAAGGGTCTATTGCTGCCTCGCGCACCTTATGGTCGTTCTCTTGTAAGTTTAGATTTTCGAATCCGACGCAAAAATGATAGTTAATTGTAACGTTCAGGGCCTTCTAATGACGATGGAACTCTCAAATTGCGTCGAGATTCAATACATCGGCCTCCAGCCGACTTGTCTCCAAGGGTCTGTTGCTGCCTCGGGCACCTTATGGTCGTTCTCCTGTGAGTTTTGATTATCGAATCCGACGAAAAACTGGTAGTTAATTGTAACATTCAGGGCCTCCAAATGACGATGGAACACTCAAATTGCGTCGCGATCCAATACATCGTCCTCCAGCCGACTTGTCTCCAAGGGTCTAAAGCTGCCTCGGGCACCTTATGGTCGTTCTCTTGTAAATCTAGATTTTCGAATCCGACGCAAAAATGATTGTTAATTGTAACGTTCAGGGCCTCCTAATGACGATGGAACACTCAAATTGCGTCAGGAATCAATACATCGGTTTCCAGCCGACTTGTCTCCAAGGGTCCATTGCTGCCTCGGGCACCTTATGGTCGTTCTCCTGTGAGTTTAGATTATCGAATCCGACGCATAAATGATAGCTAATTGTAACGTTCAGGGACTCCTAAAGACGATGGAACACTCAAATTGCGTCGAGATTCAATACATCGTCCTCCTGCCGACTTGTCTCCATGGGGATATTGCTGTCTCGGGCACAACATGATCCTCCTCCTGTGAGTCTAGATTTTCGAATCCGACGCAAAAATGATAGTGAATAGTAATGTTCAGCGCCTCCTAATGACGATAGAAGACTCAAATTGCGTCGAGATTCAATACATCGTCCTCCAGCCGAATTGTCTCCAAGGGGATATTGCAGCCTCGGGCACCAAATGGTCCGTCTGCTGTGAGGCTAGATTTTCGAATCCGACGAAAAACTGATAGTTAATTGTAACGTTCAGGGCCTCCTATTGGCGATGGAACACTCAAATTGCGTCGAGATTCAATACATCGTCCTCCAGCCGACTTGTCTCCATGGGGATATTGGTGTCTCGGGCACAATATGATCCTTCTCCTGTGAGTCTAGATTTTCGAATCCGACGCAAAATTGATAGTGAATTGTAACGTTCAGCGCCTCCTAATGACGATAGAAGACTCAAATTGCGTCGAGATTCAATACATCGTCCTCCAGCCGAATTTTCTCCAAGGGGATATTGCAGCCTCGGGCACCAAATGGTCCGTCTGCTGTGAGTCTAGATTTTCGAATCCGACGCAAAACTCATGGTTAATTGTAACGTTCAGGGCCTCCTATTGGCGATGGAACACTCAAATTGCGTCGAGATTCAATACATCGGCCTCGAGTCGATTTGTCTCCAAGGGGTATATTGCTGTCTCGAGCACCGTATGAACTTCTCCGGTGAGTAGATTTTCGAATCCGACGCTAAAATGATAGTTAATTGTAACGTTCAGGGCCTTGTAATGACGATGGAACACTCAAATTGCGTCAAGATTCAATACATCGGCCTCTAGCCGACTTGTCTCCAATTGTCTGTTGCTGCCTCGGGCACCTTAAGGTCGTTCTCCTGTGAGTTTAGATTATCGAATCCGACGCAAAAATGATAGTTAATTGTAACGTTTAGGGCCTTGTAATGACGATGGAAGACTCAAATTGCGTCGCGATCCAATACATCGTCCTCCAGCCGACTTGTCTCCAAGGGTCTATTGCTGCCTCGCGCACCTTATGGTCGTTCTCTTGTAAGTCTAGATTTTCGAATCCGACGCAAAAATGATAGTTAATTGTTACGTTCAGGGCCTTCTAATGACGATGGAACTCTCAAATTGCGTCGAGATTCAATACATCGGCCTCCAGCCGACTTGTCTCCAAGGGTCTGTTGCTGCCTCGGTCACCTTATGGTCGTTCTCCTGTGAGTTTAGATTGTCGAATCCGACGCAAAAATGATAGTTAATTGTAACGTTTAGGGCCACCTAATGACGATGGGATACTCAAATTGCGTCGAGATTCAATACATCGTCCTCCAGCCGACTTGTCTCCAAGGGTCTAATGCTGCCTCGGGCACCTTATGGTCGTTCTCTTGTAAGTCTAGATTTTCGAATCCGACGGAAAAATGATAGTTAATTGTAACGTTCAGGGCCTCCTAACCTAATGACGACGGCACACTCAAATTGCGTCAAGAATCAATACATCGGTTTCCAGCCGACTTGTCTCCAAGGGTCTATTGCTGCCTCGGGTAACTTATTAACTTTTTCTGTGAGTAGATTTTCGAATCCGACGCATAAATGATAGTTAATTGTAACGTTTAGGGCCTCCTAATGACGATGGAGCACTCAAATTGCGTCGATATTCAATACATCGGCCTCCAGTCGATTTGTCTCCAAGGGGTATATTGCTGTCTCGAGCACCGTATGAACTTATCCTGTGAGTAGATTTTCGAATCCGACGCCAAAATGATAGTTAATTGTAACGTTCAGGGCCTTGTAAAGACAATGGAACACTCAAATTGCGTCGAGATTCAATACATCTGCCTCCAGCCGACTTGTATCCAAGGGGATATTGCAGTCTCGGGCACAATATGATCCTTCTCCTGTGAGTCTAGATTTTCGAATCCGACGCAAAAATGATAGTGAATTGTGACGTTCAGCGCCTCCTAATGACGATAGAAGACTCAAATTGCGTCGAGATTCAATACATCGGCCTCCAGTCGATTTGTCTCCAAGGGGTATATTGCTTTTTCGAGCACCGTATGAACTTCTCCTTTGAGTAGATTTTCGAATCCGACTCTAAAATGATAGTTAATTGTAACGTTCAGGGCCTTCAAATGACGATGGAGCACTCAAATTGCGTCGCGATTCAATACATCGTCCTCCAGCGGACTGGTCTCCAAGGGGATATTGCTGCATCGGGCACCTTATGGTCCGTCTCCAGTGAGTCTAGATTTTCGAATCCGACGAAAAACTGATAGTTAATTGTAACATTCAGGGCCTCCTAATGACGATGGAACACTCATTTTGCGTCGCGATCCAATACATCGTGCTCCAACCGACTTGTCTCCAAGGGTCAATAGCTGCCACGGGCACCTTATGGTCGTTCTCCTGTGAGTCTAGATTTTCGAATCCGACGCAAAAATGATAGTTAATTGTAACGTTCAGGGCGACCAATTGACGATGGAACACTCAAATTGCGTCGATATTCGATACATCGGCCTCGAGTCGATTTGTCTCCAAGGGGTATATTGCTGTCTCGAGCACCGTATGAACTTCTCCGGTGAGTAGATTTTCGAATCCGACGATAAAATGATAGTTAATTGTAACGTTCAGGGCCTTGTAATGACGATGGAACACTCAAATTGCGTCGAGATTCAATACATCGGCCTCCAGCCGACTTGTCTCCAATTGTCTGTTGCTGCCTCGGGCACCTTAAGGTCGTTCTCCTGTGAGTTTAGATTATCGAATCCGACGCAAAAATGATAGTTAATTGTAACGTTTAGGGCCTTGTAATGACGATGGAACACTCAAATTGCGTCGCGATCCAATACATCGTCCTCCAGCCGACCTGTCTCCAAGGGTCTATTGCTGCCCCGCGCACCTTATGGTCGTTCTCTTGTAAGTTTAGATTTTCGAATCCGACGCAAAAATGATAGTTAATTGTAACGTTCAGGGCCTTCTAATGACGATGGAACTCTCAAATTGCGTCGAGATTCTATACATCGGCCTCCAGCCGACTTGTCTCCAAGGGTCTGTTGCTGCCTCGGGCACCTTATGGTCGTTCTCCTGTGAGTTTTGATTATCGAATCCGACGAAAAACTGGTAGTTAATTGTAACATTCAGGGCCTCCTAATGACGATGGAACACTCAAATTGCGTCGCGATCCAATACATCGTCCTCCAGCCGACTTGTCTCCAAGGGTCTAAATCTGCCTCAGGCACCTTATGGTCGTTCTCTTGTAAATCTAGATTTTCGAATCCGACGCAAAAATGATTGTTAATTGTAACGTTCAGGGCCTCCTAATGACGATGGAACACTCAAATTGCGTCAGGAATCAATACATCGGTTTCCAGCCGACTTGTCTCCAAGGGTCTATTTCTGCCTCGGGCACCTTATGGTCGTTCTCCTGTGAGTTTAGATTATCGAATCCGACGCATAAATGATAGCTAATTGTAACGTTCAGGGACTCCTAAAGACGATGGAACACTCAAATTGCGTCGAGATTCAATACATCGTCCTCCAGCCGACTTGTCTCCAATTGTCTGTTGCTGCCTCGGGCACCTTAAGGTCGTTCTCCTGTGAGTTTAGATTATCGAATCCGACGCAAAAATGATAGTTAATTGTAACGTTTAGGGCCTTTTAATGACGATGGAACACTCAAATTGCGTCGCGATCCAATACATCGTCCTCCAGCCGACTTGTCTCCAAGGGTCTATTGCTGCCTCGCGCACCTTATGGTCGTTCTCTTGTAAGTCTAGATTTTCGAATCCGACGCAAAAATGATAGTTAATTGTAACGTTCAGGGCCTTCTAATGACGATGGAACTCTCAAATTGCGTCGAGATTCAATAGATCGGCCTCCAGCCGACTTGTCTCCAAGGGTCTGTTGCTGCCTCGGGCACCTTATGGTCGTTCTCCTGTGAGTTTAGATTGTCGAATCCTACGCAAAAATGATAGTTAATTGTAACGTTTAGGGCCTCCTAATGACGATGGGACACTCAAATTGCGTCGAGATTCAATACATCGTCCTCCAGCCGACTTGTCTCCAAGGGTCTAATGCTGCCTCGGGCACCTTATGGTCGTTCTCTTGTAAGTCTAGATTTTCGAATCCGACGGAAAAATGATAGTTAATTGGAACGTTCAGGGCGACCTAATGACGATGGAACACTCAAATTGCGTCGATATTCAATACATCGGCCTCGAGTCGATTTGTCTCCAAGGGGTATATTGCTGTCTCGAGCACCGTATGAACTTATCCTGTGAGTAGATTTTCGAATCCGACGCTAAAATGATAATAAATTGTAACGTTCAGGGCCTTGTAATGACAATGGAACACTCAAATTGCGTCGAGATTCACTACATCTGCCTCCAGCCGACTTGTATCCAAGGGGATATTGCAGTCTCGGGCACAATATGATCCTTCTCCTGTGAGTCTAGATTTTCGAATCCGACGCAATAATGATAGTGAATTGTAACGTTCAGCGCCCCCTAATGACGATAGAAGACTCAAATTGCGTCGAGATTCAATACATCGGCCTCCAGTCGATTTGTCTCCAAGGGGTATATTGCTTTTTCGAGCACCGTATGAACTTCTCCTTTGAGTAGATTTTCGAATCCGACGCTAAAATGATAGTTAATTGTAACGTTCAGGGCCTTGTAATGACGATGGAACACTCAAATTGCGTCGAGATTCAATACATCGGCCTCCAGCCGACTTGTCTCCAAGGGTCTATTGCTTCCTCGGGCACCTTATGGTCGTTCTCCTGTGAGTCTAGATTTTCGAATCCGACGCAAAAATGATAGTTAATTGTAACGTTCAGGGCCTTCAAATGACGATGGAGCACTCAAATTGCGTCGCGATTCAATACATCGTCCTCCAGCGGACTGGTCTCCAAGGGGATATTGCTGCATCGGGCACCTTATGGTCCGTCTCCAGTGAGTCTAGATTTTCGAATCCGACGAAAAACTGATAGTTAATTGTAACATTCAGGGCCTCCTAATGACGATGGAACACTCATTTTGCGTCGCGATCCAATACATCGTCCTCCAACCGACTTGTCTCCAAGGGTCAATAGCTGCCACGGATACCTTATGGTCGTTCTCCTGTGAGTCTAGATTTTCGAATCCGACGCAAAAATGATAGTTAATTGTAACGTTCAGGGCGACCTAATGACGATGGAACACTCAAATTGCGTCGATATTCAATACATCGGCCTCGAGTCGATTTGTCTCCAAGGGGTATATTGCTGTCTCGAGCACCGTATGAACTTCTCCGGTGAGTAGATTTTCGAATCCGACGATAAAATGATAGTTAATTGTAACGTTCAGGGCCTTGTAATGACGATGGAACACTCAAATTGCGTCGAGATTCAATACATCGGCCTCCAGCCGACTTGTCTCCAAGGGTCTATTGCTTCCTCGGGCATCTTATGGTCGTTCTCCTGTGAGTCTAGATTTTCGAATCCGACGCAAAAATGATAGTTAATTGTAACGTTCAGGGCCTTCAAATGACGATGGAGCACTCAAATTGCGTCGCGATTCAATACATCGTCCTCCAGCGGACTGGTCTCCAAGGGGATATTGCTGCATCGGGCACCTTATGGTCCGTCTCCAGTGAGTCTAGATTTTCGAATCCGACGAAAAACTGATAGTTAATTGTAACATTCAGGGCCTCCTAATGACGATGGAACACTCATTTTGCGTCGCGATCCAATACATCGTCCTCCAACCGACTTGTCTCCAAGGGTCAATAGCTGCCACGGGCACCTTATGGTCGTCCTCCTGTGAGTCTAGATTTTCGAATCCGACGCGAAAATGATAGTTAATTGTAACGTTCAGGGCCTTCAAATGACGATGGAGCACTCAAATTGCGTCGCGATTCAATACATCGTCCTCCAGCGGACTGGTCTCCAAGGGGATATTGCTGCATCGGGCACCTTATGGTCCGTCTCCAGTGAGTCTAGATTTTCGAATCCGACGAAAAACTGATAGTTAATTGTAACATTCAGGGCCTCCTAATGACGATGGAACACTCATTTTGCGTCGCGATCCAATACATCGTGCTCCAACCGACTTGTCTCCAAGGGTCAATAGCTGCCACGGGCACCTTATGGTCGTTCTCCTGTGAGTCTAGATTTTCGAATCCGACGCAAAAATGATAGTTAATTGTAACGTTCAGGGCGACCTAATGACGATGGAACACTCAAATTGCGTCGATATTCAATACATCGGCCTCGAGTCGATTTGTCTCCAAGGGGTATATTGCTGTCTCGAGCACCGTATGAACTTCTCCGGTGAGTAGATTTTCGAATCCGACGATAAAATGATAGTTAATTGTAACGTTCAGGGCCTTGTAAGGACGATGGAACACTCAAATTGCGTCGAGATTCAATACATCGGCCTCCAGCCGACTTGTCTCCAAGGGTCTATTGCTTCCTCGGGCACCTTATGGTCGTTCTCCTGTGAGTCTAGATTTTCGAATCCGACGCAAAAATGATAGTTAATTGTAACGTTCAGCGCCTTCAAATGACGATGGAGCACTCAAATTGCGTCGCGATTCAATACATCGTCCTCCAGCGGACTGGTCTCCAAGGGGATATTGCTGCATCGGGCACCTTATGGTCCGTCTCCAGTGAGTCTAGATTTTCGAATCCGACGAAAAACTGATAGTTAATTGTAACATTCAGGGCCTCCTAATGACGATGGAACACTCATTTTGAGTCGCGATCCAATACATCGTCCTCCAACCGACTTGTCTCCAAGGGTCAATAGCTGCCACGGGCACCTTATGGTCGTTCTCCTGTGAGTCTAGATTTTCGAATCCGACGCAAAAATGATAGTTAATTGTAACGTTCAGGGCCTTCAAATGACGATGGAGCACTCAAATTGCGTCGCGATTCAATACATCGTCCTCCAGCGGACTGGTCTCCAAGGGGATATTGCTGCATCGGGCACCTTATGGTCCGTCTCCAGTGAGTCTAGATTTTCGAATCCGACGAAAAACTGATAGTTAATTGTAACATTCAGGGCCTCCTAATGACGATGGAACACTCATTTTGCGTCGCGATCCAATACATCGTGCTCCAACCGACTTGTCTCCAAGGGTCAATAGCTGCCACGGGCACCTTATGGTCGTTCTCCTGTGAGTCTAGATTTTCGAATCCGACGCAAAAATGATAGTTAATTGTAACGTTCAGGGCGACCTAATGACGATGGAACACTCAAATTGCGTCGATATTCAATACATCGGCCTCGAGTCGATTTGTCTCCAAGGGGTATATTGCTGTCTCGAGCACCGTATGAACTTCTCCGGTGAGTAGATTTTCGAATCCGACGATAAAATGATAGTTAATTGTAACGTTCAGGGCCTTGTAATGACGATGGAACACTCAAATTGCGTCGAGATTCAATACATCGGCCTCCAGCCGACTTGTCTCCAAGGGTCTATTGCTTCCTCGGGCACCTTATGGTCGTTCTCCTGTGAGTCTAGATTTTCGAATCCGACGCAAAAATGATGGTTAATTGTAACGTTCAGGGCCTTCAAATGACGATGGAGCACTCAAATTGCGTCGTGATTCAATACATCGTCCTCCAGCGGACTGGTCTCCAAGGGGATATTGCTGCATCGGGCACCTTATGGTCCGTCTCCAGTGAGTCTAGATTTTCGAATCCGACGAAAAACTGATAGTTAATTGTAACATTCAGGGCCTCCTAATGACGATGGAACACTCATTTTGCGTCGCGATCCAATACATCGTCCTCCAACCGACTTGTCTCCAAGGGTCAATAGCTGCCACGGGCACCTTATGGTCGTTCTCCTGTGAGTCTAGATTTTCGAATCCGACGCAAAAATGATAGTTAATTGTAACGTTCAGGGCGACCTAATGACGATGGAACACTCAAATTGCGTCGATATTCAATACATCGGCCTCGCGTCGATTTGTCTCCAAGGGGTATATTGCTGTCTCGAGCACCGTATGAACTTCTCCGGTGGGTAGATTTTCGAATCCGACGATAAAATGATAGTTAATTGTAACGTTCAGGGCCTTGTAATGACGATGGAACACTCAAAATGCGTCGAGATTCAATACATCGGCCTCCAGCCGACTTGTCTCCAATTGTCTGTTGCTGCCTCGGGCACCTTAAGGTTGTTCTCCTGTGAGTTTTGATTATCGAATCCGACGCAGAAATGATAGTTAATTGTAACGTTTAGGGCCTTGTAATGACGATGGAACACTCAAATTGCGTCGCGATCCAATACATCGTCCTCCAGCCGACCTGTCTCCAAGGGTCTATTGCTGCCTCGCGCACCTTATGGTCGTTCTCTTGTAAGTTTAGATTTTCGAATCCGACGCAAAAATGATAGTTAATTGTAACGTTCAGGGCCTTCTAATGACGATGGAACTCTCAAATTGCGTCGAGATTCAACACATAGGCCTCCAGCCGACTTGTCTCCAAGGGTCTGTTGCTGCCTCGGGCACCTTATGGTCGTTCTCCTGTGGGTTTTGATTATCGAATCCGACGAAAAACTGGTAGTTAATTGTAACATTCAGGGCCTCCTAATGACGATGGAACACTCAAATTGCGTCGCGATCCAATACATCGTCCTCCAGCCGACTTGTCTCCAAGGGTCTAAAGCTGCCTCGGGCACCTTATGGTCGTTCTCTTGTAAATCTAAATTTTCGAATCCGACGCAAAAATGATTGTTAATTGTAACGTTCAGGGCCTCCTAATGACGATGGAACACTCAAATTGCGTCAGGAATCAATACATCGGTTTCCAGCCGACTTGTCTCCAAGGGTCTATTGCTGCCTCGGGCACCTAATGGTCGTTCTCCTGTGAGTTTAGATTAACGAATCCGACGCATAAATGATAGCTAATTGTAACGTTCAGGGACTCCTAAAGACGATGGAACACTCAAATTGCGTCGAGATTCAATACATCGTCCTCCAGCCGACTTGTCTCCAATTGTCTGTTGCTGCCTCGGGCACCTTAAGGTCGTTCTCCTGTGAGTTTAGATTATCGAATCCGACGCAAAAATGATAGTTACTTGTAACGTTTAGGGCCTTGTAATGACGATGGAACACTCAAATTGCGTCGCGATCCAATACATCGTCCTCCAGCCGACTTGTCTCCAAGGGTCTATTGCTGCCTCGCGCACCTTATGGTCGTTCTCTTGTAAGTCTAGATTTTCGAATCCGACACAAAAATGATAGTTAATTGTAACGTTCAGGGCCTTCCAATGACGATGGAACTCTCAAATTGCGTCGAGATTCATAACATCGGCCTCCAGCCGACTTGTCTCCAAGGGTCTGTTGCTGCCTCGGGCACCTTATGGTCGTTCTCCTGTGAGTTTAGATTGTCGAATCCGACGCAAAAATGATAGGTAATTGTAACGTTTAGGGCCTCCTAATGACGATGGGACACTCAAATTGCGTCGAGATTCAATACATCGTCCTCCAGCCGACTTGTCTCCAAGGGTCTAATGCTGCTTCGGGCACCTTATGGTCGTACTCTTGTAAGTCTAGATTTTCGAATCCGACGGAAAAATGATAGTTAATTGTAACGTTCAGGGCCTCCTAACCTAATGACGACGGCACACTCAAATTGCGTCAAGAATCAATACATCGGTTTCTAGCCGACTTGTCTCCAAGGGTCTATTGCTGCCTCGGGTAACTTATGAACTTTTCCTGTGAGTAGATTTTCGAATCCGACGCATAAATGATAGTTAATTGTAACGTTTAGGGCCTCCTAATGACGATGGAGCACTCAAATTGCGTCGATATTCAATACATCGGCCTCCAGTCGATTTGTCTCCAAGGGGTATATTGCTGTCTCGAGCACTGTATGA
Source organism: Schistocerca americana (assembly GCF_021461395.2). Lineage (NCBI taxonomy): Eukaryota > Metazoa > Arthropoda > Insecta > Orthoptera > Acrididae > Schistocerca > Schistocerca americana. Next base: position 18,971 of record NW_025726367.1, read on the forward strand.
ACTTATGCTGTGAGTAGATTTTCGAATCCGACGCTAAAATGATAGTTAATTATAACGTTCAGGGCCTTGTAATGACAATGGAACACTCAAATTGCGTCGAGATTCAATACATCTGCCTCCAGCCGACTTGTATCCAAGGGGATATTGCAGTCTCGGGCACAATATGATCCTTCTCCTGTGAGTCTAGATTTTCGAATCCGACGCAAAAATGATAGTGAATTGTAACGTTCAGCGCCTCCTAATGACGATAGAAGACTCAAATTGCGTCGAGATTCAATACATCGGCCTCCAGTCGATTTGTCTCCAAGGGGTATATTGCTTTTTCGAGCAACATATGAACTTCTCCCATGAGTAGATTTTCGTATCCGACGCAAAATTGATAGTGAATTGTAACGTTCAGCGCCTCCTAATGACGATAGAAGAGTCAAATTGCGTCGAGATTCAATACATCGTCCTCCGGCCGAATTGTCTCCAAGGGGATATTGCAGCCTTGGGCACCAAATGGTCCGTCTGCTGTGAGTCTAGATTTTCGAATCCGACGCAAAACTCATGGTTAATTGTAACGTTCAGGGCCTCCTATTGGCGATGGAACACTCAAATTGCGTCGAGATTCAATACATCGACCTCCAGCCGACTTGTCTCCAAGGGTCTATTGCTGCCTCGGGCACCTTATGGTCGTTCTCCTGTGAGTCTAGATTTTCGAATCCGACGCAAAAATGATAGTTAATTGTAACGTTCAGGGCGACCTAATGACGATGGAACACTCAAATTTCGTCGATATTCAATACATCGGCCTCGAGTCGATTTGTCTCCAAGGGGTATATTGCTGTCTCGAGCACCGTATGAACTTCTCCGGTGAGTAGATTTTCGAATCCGACGCTAAAATGATAGTTAATTGTAACGTTCAGGGCCTTGTAATGACGATGGAACACTCAAATTGCGTCAAGATTCAATACATCGGCCTCCAGCCGACTTGTCTCCGATTGTCTGTTGCTGCCTCGGGCACCTTAAGGTCGTTCTCCTGTGAGTTTAGATTATCGAATCCGACCCAAAATGATAGTTAATTGTAACGTTTAGGGCCTTGTAATGACGATGGATCACTCAAATTGCGTCGCGATCCAATACATCGTCCTCCAGCCGACTTGTCTCCAAGGGTCTATTGCTGCCTCGCGCACCTTATGGTCGTTCTCTTGTAAGTCTAGATTTTCGAATCTGACGCAAAAATTATAGTTAATTGTAACGTTCAGGGCCTTCTAATGACGATGGAACTCTCAAATTGCGTCGAGATTCAATACATCGGCCTCCAGCCGACTTGTCTCCAAGGGCCTGTTGCTGCCTCGGACACCATATGGTCGTTCTCCTGTGAGTTTAGATTGTCGAATCCGACGCAAAAATGATAGTTAATTGTAACATTTAGGGCCTCCTAATGACGATGGGACACTCAAATTGCGTCGAGATTCAATACATCGTCCTCCAGCCGACTTGTCTCCAAGGGTCTAATGCTGCCTCGGGCACCTTATGGTCGTTCTCTTGTAAGTCTAGATTTTCGAATCCGACGGAAAAATGATAGTTAATTGTAACGTTCAGGGCCTCCTAACCTAATGACGACGGCACACTCAAATTGCGTAAAGAATCAATACATCGGTTTCCAGCCGACTTGTCTCCAAGGGTCTATTGCTGCCTCGGGTAACTTATGAACTTTTCCTGTGAGTAGATTTTCGAATCCGACGCATAAATGATAGTTAATTGTAACGTTCAGGGCCTTGTAATGACAATGGAACACTCAAATTGCGTCGAGATTCAATACATCTGCCTCCAGCCGACTTGTCTCCAAGGGTCTGTTGCTGCCTCGGGCACCATATGATCCTTCTCCTGTGAGTCTAGATTTTCGAATCCGACGCAAAAATGATAGTGAATAGTAACGTTCAGCGCCTCCTGAAGACGATACAACTCTCAAATTGCGTCGAGATTCAATACATCGGCCTCCAGCCAACTTGTCTCCAAGGGTCTGTTGCTGCCTCGGGCACCTTATGGTCGTTCTCCTGTGAGTTTTGATTATCGAATCCGACGAAAAACTGGTAGTTAATTGTAACATTCAGGGCCTCCTAATGACGATGGAACACACAAATTGCGTCGCGATCCAATACATCGTCCTCCAGCCGACTTGTATCCAAGGGTCTAAAGCTGCCTCGGGCACCTTATGGTCGTTCTCCTGTAAATCTAGATTTTCGAATCCGACGCAAAAATGATTGTTAATTGTAACGTTCAGGGTCTCCTAATGAAGATGGAACACTCAAATTGCGTCAAGAATCAATACATCGGTTTCCAGCCGACTTGTCTCCAAGGGTCTATTGCTGCCTCGGGCACCTTATGGTCGTTCTCCTGTGAGTTTAGATTATCGAATCCGACGCATAAATGATAGCTAATTGTAACGTTCAGGGACTCCTAAAGACGATGGACCACTCACATTGCGTCGAGATTCAATACATCGTCCTCCAGCCGACTTGTCTCCATGGGGATATTGCTGCCTCGGGCACAATATAATCCTTCTCCTGTGAGTCTAGATTTTCGAATCCGACGCAAAAATGATAGTGAATTGTAACGTTCAGCGCCTCCTAATGACGATAGAAGACTCAAATTGCGTCGAGATTCAATACATCGTCCTCCAGCCGAATTGTCTCCAAGGGGATATTGCAGCCTCGGGCACCAAATGGTCCGTCTGCTGTGAGTCTAGGTTTTCGAATCCGACGAAAAACTGATAGTTAATTGTAACGTTCAGGGCCTCCTATTGGCGATGGAACACTCAAATTGCGTCGAGATTCAATACATCGACCTCCAGCCGACATGTCTCCAAGGGTCTATTGCTGCCTCGGGCACCTTATGGTCGTTCTCCTGTGAGTCTAGATTTTCGAATCCGACGCAAAAATGATAGTTAATTGTATCGTTCAGGGCGACCTAATGACGATGGAACACTCAAATTGCGTCGATATTCAATACATCGGCCTCGAGTCGATTTGTCTCCAAGGGGTATATTGCTGTCTCGAGCACCGTATGAACTTCTCCGGTGAGTAGATTTTCGAATCCGACGCTAAAATGATAGTTAACTGTAACGTTCAGGGCCTTGTAAAGACGATGGAACACTCAAATTGCGTCAAGATTGAATACATCGGCCTCCAGCCGACTTGTTTCCAATTGTCTGTTGCTGCCTCGGGCACCTTATGGTCGTTCTCCTGTGAGTTTAGATTATCGAATCCGACGCAAAAATGATAGTTAATTGTAACGTTTAGGGCCTTGTAATGACGATGGAACACTCAAATTGCGTCGCGATCCAATACATCGTCCTCCAGCCGACTTGTGTCCAAGGGTCTATTGCTGCCTCGCTCACCTTATGGTCGTTCTCTTGTAAGTCTAGATTTTCGAATCCGACGCAAAAATGATAGTTAATTGTAACGTTCAGGGCCTTCTAATGACGATGGAACTCTCAAATTGCGTCGAGATTCAATACATCGGCCTCCAGCCGACTTGTCTCCAAGGGTCTGTTGCTGCCTCGGGCACCTTATGGTCGTTCTCCTGTGAGTTTAGATTGTCGAATCCTACGCAAAAATGATAGTTAATTGTAACGTTTAGGGCCTCCTAATGACGATGGGACACTCAAATTGCGTCGAGATTCAATACATCGTCCTCCAGCCGACTTGTCTCCAAGGGTCTAATGCTGCCTCGGGCACCTTATGGTCGTTCTCTTGTAAGTCTAGATTTTCGAATCCGACGGAAGAATGATAGTTAATTGTAACGTTCAGGGCCTCCTAATGACGACGGCACACTCAAATTGCCTCAAGAATCAATACATCGGTTTCCAGCCGACTTGTCTCCAAGGGTCTATTGCTGCCTCGGGTAACTTATGAACTTCTCCTGTGAGTAGATTTTCGAATCCGACGCATAAATGATAGTTAATTGTAACGTTTAGGGCCTCCTAATGACGATGGAGCACTCAAATTGCGTCGATATTCAATACATCGGCCTCCAGTCGATTTGTCTCCAAGGGGTATATTGCTGTCTCGAGCACCGTATGAACTTCTCCTGTGAGTAGATTTTCGAATCCGACGATAAAATGATAGTAAATTGTAACGTTCAGGGCCTTGTAATGACAATGGAACACTCAAATTGCGTCGAGATTCAATACATCGGCCTCCAGCCGACTTGTCTCCAAGGGTCTGTTGCTACCTCGGGCACCATATGATCCTTCTCCTGTGAGTCTAGATTTTCGAATCCGACGCAAAAATGATAGTGAATAGTAACGTTCAGCGCCTCCTGATGACGATAGAACTCTCAAATTGCGTCGAGATTCAATACATCGTCCTCCAGCCGACTTGTCTCCAAGGGTCTATTGCTGCCTCGGGCACCTTATGGTCGTTCTCCTGTGAGTCTAGATTTTCGAATTCGACGCAAAAATGATAGTTATTTGTAACGTTTAGGGCCTCCTAATGACGATGGGACACTCAAATTGCGTCGAGATTCACTACATCGTCCTCCAGCCGACTTGTCTCCAAGGGTCTAATGCTGCCTCGGGCACTTTATGGTCGTTGTCTTGTATGTCTAGATTTTCGAATCCGACGCAAAAATGATAGTTAATTGTAACGTTCAGGGCCTCCTAATACGATGGAACTCTCAAATTGCGTCGAGATTCAATACATCGTCCTCCAGCCGACTTGTCTCCAATGGTCTATTGCTGCCTCGGGCACCTTATGGTCGTTCTCCTGTGAGTCTAGATTTTCGAATCCGACGCAAAAATGATAGTTAATTGTAACGTTTAGGGCCTCCTAATGACGATGGGACACTCAAATTGCGTCGAGATTCAATACATCGTCCTCCAGCCGACTTGTCTCCAAGGGTCTAATGCTGCCTCGGGCACCTTATGGTCGTTCTCTTGTAAAACTAGATTTTCGAATCCGACGCAAATATGGTGGTTAATTGTAACGTTCAGGGCCTCCTAATGACGATGGAACTCTCAAATTGCGTCGAGATTCAATACATCGTCCTCCAGCCGACTTGTCTCCAAGGGCACCTTATGGTCGTTCTCTTGTAAGTCTAGATTTTCGAATCCGACGCAAAAATGATAGTTTATTATAACGTTCAGGGCGACCTAATGACGCAATTTGAGTGTTCCATCATCATTAGGAGGCCCTAAACCTAACAATTAACTATCATTTTTGCGTCGGATTCGATAATCTAAACTCACAGGAGAACGACCGTAAGGTGCCCGAGGCAGCAACAGACCCTTGGAGACAAGTAGGCTGGAAACCGATGTATTGATTCTTGACGCAAAATGAGTGTTCCATCGACATTACAAGGCTCTGAACGTTACAATTAACTATCATTTTAGCGTCGGATTCGAAAATCTACTCACAGGAGAAGTTCATACGGTGCTCGAGACAGCAATATACCCCTTAGAGACAAGTCGGCTGGAGGCCGATGTATTGAATCTCGACGCAATTTGAGTGTTCCATCGTCATTAGGAGGCCCTAAACCTTACAATTAACTATCATTTTTGCGTCGGATTCGATAATCTAAATTCACAGGAGAACTACAATAAGGTGTCCGAGGCAGCAATATTCCCTTGGAGACAAGTTGGCTGGAGGCCGATGTATTGAATCTCGACGCAATTTGGGTGTTCCATCGGCATTAGGAGGCCCTGAACGTTACAGATAACTATCATTTTAGCGTCGGATTCGAAAATCTACTAACAGGAGAAGGATCATATGGTGCACGAGACTGCAATATCCCCTTGGATACAAGTCGGCTGGAGGCCGATGTATTGAATCTCGACGCAATTTGAGTGTTCCATCGTCTTTAGGAGGCCATGAACGTTACAATTAACTATCATTTTAGCGCCGGATTCGATAATCTAAACACACAGGAGAACGACCATAATGTGCCCGAGGCAGCAATAGACCCTTGGAGACAAGTCGGCTGGAAACCGATGTATTGATTCTTGACGCAATTTGAGTGTTCCACTGTCATTAGGAGGTCCTGAATGTTACAATTAACTATCAGGTTTTCGTCGGATTCGAAAATCTAGACTCACAGGAGACGGACCATTTGGTGCCCTAGGCAGCAATATCCCCTTGGAGACAAATCAGCTGGAGGACGATGTATTGAATCTCGACGCAATTTGAGAGTTCTATCGTCATCAGGAGGTGCTGAACGTTACTATTCACTATCATTTTTGCGTCGGATTCGAAAATCTAGACTTACAAGAGAACGACCACCAGGTGCCCGAGGCAGCAATATACCCCTTGGAGACAAGTTGGCTGGAGGCCGATGTATTGAATCTCGACGCAATTTGAGTGTTCCATCGTCATTAGGTCGCCCTGAACGTTATAATGAACTATCAGTTTTGCGTCGGATTCGAAAATCTAGACTTACAAGAGAACGACCATAAGGTGCCCGAGGCAGCATTAGACCCTTGGAGACAAGTCGGCTGGAGGACGATGTATTGAATCTCGACGCAATTTGAGTGTTCCATCATCATTAGGAGGACCTGAACGTTACAATTAACTATCAGTTTCGCGTCGGATTCAAAAATCCAGACTCACAGGAGAAGGATCATATTGTTCCCGAGACAGCAATATCCCCTTGGAGACAAGTCCGCTGGAGGCCGATGTATTGAATCTCGACGCAATTTGAGTGTTCCATCGTCATTAGGAGGCCCTGAACCTTACAATTAACTATCAGTTTCGCGTCGGATTCAAAAATCCAGACTCACAGGAGACGGACCATTTGGTGCCCGAGGCAGCAATATCCCCTTGGAGACAAATCAGCTGGAGGACGATGTATTGAATCTCGACGCAATTTGAGAGTTCTATCGTCATCAGGAGGCGCTGAGCGTTACTATTCACTATCATTTTTGCGTCGGATTCGAAAATCTGGACTCACAGGAGACGGACCACATGGAGCCCGAAGCAGCAATATCCCCTTGTAGGGAGGTCGGCTGGAGGAAGATGTATTGACTCTCGCCGCAATTTGAGTGTTCCATCGTCATTAAGAGGCCCTGAGATTACATTTAACTATCATTTTTGCGTCGGATTCGAAAATCTAGACTCACAGGAGAAAGACCATAAGGTGCCCGAGGCAGCAATAGACCCTTGAAGACAAGTCGCCTGGAGGCCGATGTATTGAATCTCGACGCAATTTGAGTGTTCCATCGGCATTAGGAGGCCCTGAACGTTACAATTAACTATCATTTTTGCGTCGGATTCGATAATCTAAACTCACAGGAGAACGACCATAAGGTGCCCGAGGCAGCAATATACCCCTTGGAGAAAAGTCGGCTGGAGGCCGATGTATTGAATCTCGACGCAATTTGAGTGTTCCATCGTCATTAGGTCGCCCTGAACGTTATAATGAACTATCAGTTTTGCGTCGGATTCTAAAATCTAGACTTACAAGAGAACGACCATAAGGTGCCTGGGGCAGCATTACACCCTTGGAGACAAGTCGGCTGGAGGACGATGTATTGGATCCCGACGCAATTTGAGTGTTCCATCGTCATTAGGAGGCCCTGAATGTTACAATTAACTATCAGTTGTTCGTCGTATTCGAAAATCTAGACTCACAGCAGAAGGACCATTTGGTGCCCGAGGCAGCAATATCCCCTTGGAGACAAATCGGCTGGAGGACGATGTATTGAATCTCGACGCAATTTGAGTGTTCCATCGTCGTTAGGAGGCCCTGAATGTTACAATTAACTATCAGTTTCGGGTCGGATTCAAAAATCCAGACTCACAGGAGACGGACCATTTGGTGCCCGAGGCAGCAATATCCCCTGGGAGACAAATCAGCTGGATGACGATGTATTGAATCTCGACGCAATTTGAGAGCTCTATCGTCATCAGGAGGCGCTGAACGTTACTATTCACTATCATTTTTGCGTCGGATTCGAAAATCTAGACTCACAGGAGAAGGATCATATGGTGCCCGAGACAGCAATATCCCCTTGGAGACAAGTCCCCTGGAGGCCGATGTATTGAATGTCGACGCAATTTGAGTGTTCCATGGTCATTAGGAGGCCCTGAACCTCACAATTAACTATCAGTTTCGCGTCGGATTCGAAAATCTACACTCACAGGAGACGGACCACATGGAGCCCGAGGCAGGAATATCCCCTTGTAGACCAGTCGGCTGGAGGAAGATGTATTGACTCACGACGCAATTTGAGTGTTCCATCGTCATTAAGAGGCCCTGAGCATTACATTTAACAATCAGTTTTGCGTCCGATTCTAAATTCTAGACTCACAGGAGAACGACCATACGGTGCCCGAGGCAGCAATAGACCCTTGGAGACAAGTCGGCTGGAGGACGATGTATTGAATCTCGACGCAATTTGAGAGTTCCATCGTCATTAGGAGAACCTGAACGTTACAATTAACTATCACTTTTGCGTCGGATTCGAAAATCTAGACTTACAAGAGAACGAACATAATGTGCCCGAGGCAGCATTAGACCCTTGGAGACAAGTCGGCTGGAGGACGATGTATTGGATCGCGACGCAATTAGAGTGTTCCATCGTCATTAGGAGGCCCTGAATGTTACAATTAACTATCAGTTTTTCTTCTGATTCGAAAATCTAGACTCACAGCAGACGGACCATTTGGTGCCCGAGGCAGCAATATCCCCTTGGAGACAAATCGGCTTTAGGACGATGTATTGAATCTCGACGCAAGTTGAGTCTTATATCGTCATTAGGAGGCCCTGAACGTTACAATTCACTATCATTTTTGCGTCGGATTCGAAAATCTAGACTCACAGGAGAAGGATCATATGGTGAACGAGATAGCAATATCCCCTAGGAGACAAGTCCGCTGGAGGCCGATGTATTGAATCTCGACGCAATTTGAGTGTTCCATCGTCATTAGGAGGCCCTGAACGTTACAACTAACTACGATTTTTGCGTCGGATTCGAAAATCTAGACTTACAAAGGTACGACCATAACGTGCCTGAGGCAGCATTAGACCCTTGGAGACAAGTCGGCTAGAGGACGATGTATTGAATCTCGACGCAATTTGAGTGTCCCATCGTCATTAGGAGGCCCTAAACGTTACAATTAACTATCATTTTTGCGTCGGATTCGATAATCTAAACTCACAGGAGAACGACAATAATGTGCCCGATGCAGCAACAGACCCTTGGAGACAAGTCGGCTGGAGGACGATGAATTGAATCTCGAAGCAACTTGAGTGTTCCATCGTCATTAGAAGGCCCTGAACGTTACAATTAACTATCATTTTTGCGTCGGATTCGATAATCTAAACTCACAGGAGAACGACCATAATGTGCCCGAGGCAGCAATAGACCCTTGGAGACAAGTCGGCTGGAAACCGATGTATTGATTCTTGACGCAATTTGAGTGTTCCACCGTCATTAGGAGGTCCTGAATGTTACAATTAACTATCAGGTTTTCGTCGGATTCGAAAATCTAGACTCACAGGAGACGGACCATTTGGTGCCCTAGGCAGCAATATTCCCCTGGAGACAAATCAGCTGGAGGACGATGTATTGAATCTCGACGCAATTTGAGAGTTCTATCGTCATCAGGAGGTGCTGAACGTTACTATTCACTATCATTTTTGCGTCGGATTCGAAAATCTAGACTTACAAGAGAACGACCACAAGGTGCCCGAGGCAGCATTAGACACTTGGAGACAAGTCGGCTGGAGGACGATGTATTGAATCTCGACGCAATTTGAGAGTTCTATCGTCATCAGGAGGTGCTGAACGTTACTATTCACTATCATTCTTGCGTCGGATTCTAAAATCTAGACTCACAGGAGAAGGATCATATGGTGAACGAGACAGCAATATCCCCTTGGAGACAAGTCCGCTGGAGGCCGATGTATTGAATCTCGACGCAATTTGGGTGTTCCATCGTCATTAGGAGGCCCTAAACGTTACAATTAACTATCATTTTTGCGTCGGATTCGATAATCTAAACTCACAGGAGAACGACAATAAGGTGCCCGAGGCAGCAACAGACCCTTGGAGACAAGTCGGCTGGAGGACGATGTATTGAATCTCGACGCAATTTGAGTGTTCCATCGTCATTAGGTCGCCCTGAACGTTATAATGAACTATCAGTTTTGCGTCGGATTCGAAAATCTAGACTTACAAGAGAACGACCATAAGGTGCCCGAGGCAGCATTAGACCCTTGGAGACAAGTCGGCTGGTGGACGGTGTATTGGATCGCGACGCAATTTGAGTGTTCCATCGTCATTAGGAGGCCCTGATTGTTACAATTAACAATCAGTTTTTCGTCGGATTCGAAAATCTAGACTCACAGCAGACGGACCATTTAATGCCCGAGGCAGTAACATCCCCTTGGAGACAAATCGGCTGGAGGACGATGTATTGAATCTCGACGCAATTTGAGTGTTCCATCGGCATTAGGAGGCCCTGAACGATCCAATTAACTATCCTTTTTACGTCGGATTCGAAAATCTAGACTCACAGGAGAAGGATCATATTGTGCCCGAGACAGCAATATCCCCTTGGGGCAAGTCGGCTGGGCGCCGATGTATTGAATCTCGACGCAATTTGAGTGTTCCATCGTCATTAGGAGTTCCTGAACGTTACAATTAACTATCAGTTTCGCGTCGGATTCAAAAATCCAGACTCACAGGAGAAGGATCATATGGTGCCCGAGACAGCAATATCCCCTTGGAGACAAGTCCGCTGTAGGCCGATGTATTGAATCTCGACGCAATTTGAGTGTTCCATCGTCATTAGGAGGCCCTGAACCTTACAATTAAGTATCAGTTTCGCGTCGGATTCAAAAATCCAGACTCACAGGAGACGGACCATTTGGTGCCCGAGGCAGCAATATCCCCTTGGAGACAAATCAGCTGGAGGACGATGTATTGAATCTCGACGCAATTTGAGAGTTCTATCGTCATCAGGAGGCGCTGAGCGTTACTATTCACTATCATTTTTGCGTCTGATTCGAAAATCTAGACTCACAGGTGACGGACCACATGGAGCCCGAGGCAGCAATATCCCCTTGTAGAGAAGTCGGCTGGAGGAAGATGTATTGACTCTCGACGCAATTTGAGTGTTCCATCGTCAATTCAAGGCCCTGAACGTTACAATTAACTATCATTTTTGTGACGGATTCGAAAATCTAGCCTAACAGGGGAACGACCATAAGGTGCCCGAGGCTGCAATAGACCCTTGGTGACAAGTCGGCTGGAGGACGATGTATTGAATCTCAACGCAATTTGAGTGTCCCATCGTCATTAGGAGGCCCTTAACGTTACAATTAACTATCATTTTTGCGTCGGATTCGAAAATCTAAACTCACAGGAGAAGGATCATATGGCGCCCGAGACAGCAATATCCCCTTGGAGACAAGTCCGCTGGAGGCCGATGTATTGAGTGTCGACGCAATTTGAGTGTTCCATGGTCATTAGGAGGCCCTGAACCTCACAATTAACTATCAGTTTCGCGTCGGACTCGAAAATCTAGACTCACAGGAGACGGACCACATGGAGCCCGAGGCAGCAATATCCCCTTGTAGACAAGTCGGCTGGAGGAAGATGTATTGACTCTCGACGCAATTTGAGTGTTCCATCGTCATTAAGAGGCCCTGAGCATTACATTTAACTATCAGTTTTGCGTCCGATTCTAAAATCTAGACTCACAGGAGAACGACCATACGGTGCCCGAGGCAGCAATAGACCCTTGGAGACAAGTCGGCTGGAGGACGATGTATTGAATCTCGACGCAATTTGAGAGTTCCATCGTCATTAGGAGAACCTGAACGTTACAATTAACTATCACTTTTGCGTCGGATTCGAAAATCTAGACTTACAAGAGAACGACCATAATGTGCCCGAGGCGGCATTAGACCCTTGAGGCAAGTCGGCTGGAGGACGATGTATTGGATCGCGACGCAATTAGAGTTTTCCATCGTCATTAGGAGGCCCTAAACGTTGAAATTAACTATCAATTTTGCGTCAGATTCGATAATCTAAACTCACAGGAGAACGACAATAAGGTGCCCGAGGCAGCAACAGACCATTGGAGACAAGTCGGCTGGAGAACGATGTATTGAATCTCGAAGCAATTTGAGTGTTCCATCGTCATTAGGAGGCCCTGAACGTTACAATTAACTATGATTTTTGCGTCGGATTCGAAAATCTAGACTTACAAAGGTACGACCATAAGGTGCCCGAGGCAGCATTAGACCCTTGGAGACAAGTCGGCTAGAGGACGATGTATTGAATCTCGACGCAATTTGAGTGTCCCATCGTCATTAGGAGGCCCTAAACGTTGCAATTAACTATCATTTTTGCGTCGGATTCGATAATCTAAACTCACAGGAGAACGACAATAAGGTGCCCGAGGCAGCAACAGTCCCTTGGAGACAAGTCGGCTGGAGAACGATGTATTGAATCTAGACGCAACTTGAGTGTTCCATCGTCATTAGAAGGCCCTGAACGTTACAATTAACTATCATTTTTGCGTCGGAATCGTAAATCTAGACTTACAAGAGAACGACCATAAGGTGCCCGAGGCAGCATTAGACCCTTGGAGACAAGTCGGCTGGAGGACGATGTATTGGATCGCGACGCAATTTGAGTGTTCCATCGTCATTAGGAGGCACTGAATGTTACAATTAACTATCAGTTTTTCGTCGGATTCGAAAATCTAGACTCACAGCAGACGGACCATTTGGTGCCCGAGGCAGCAATATCCCCTTGGAGACAAATCGGCTGGAGGACGATGTATTGAATCTCGACGCAATTTTAGTCTTCTATCGTCATTAGGAGGCCCTGAACGTTACTATTCACTATCATTTTTGCGTCGGATCCGAAAATCTAGACTCACAGGAGAAGGATCATATGGTGCCCGCACAGCAATATCCCCATGGAGACAAGTCCGCTGGAGGCCGATGTATTGAATCTCGACGCAATTTGAGTGTTCCATTGGCATTAGGAGGCCCTGAACGTTACAATTAACCATCATTTTTGCGTCGGATTCGATAATCTAAACTCACAGGAGAACGACCATTAGGTGCCCGAGGCAGCAATATACCCCTTGGAGACAAGTCGGCTGGAGGCCGATGTATTGAATCTCGACGCAATTAGAGTGTTCCATCGGCATTAGGAGGCCCTGAACGTTACAATTAACTATCATTTTTGCGTCGGATTCGGTAATCTAAAGTCACAGGAGAACGACCGTAAGGTACCCGAGGCTAGAATAGACCCTTCTAGACAAGTCGGCTGGAGGCCGATGTATTGAATCTCGACGCAATTTGAGTGGTCCATCGGCATTAGGAGCCCCTGAACGTTACAATTAACTATCATTTTTGCGTCGGATTCGATAATCTAAACTCACAGGAGAACGACCATAAGGTGCCCGAGGCAGCATCAGACCCTTGGAGACAAGTCGGCTGGAGGCCGATGTATTGAATCTCGACGCAATTTGAGAGTTCTATCGTCATCACGAGGCGCTGAACGTTACTATTCACTATCATTTTAGCGTCGGATTCGAAAATCTAGACTCACAGGAGAAGGATCATATGGAGCCCGAGACAGCAATATCCCCTTGGAGACAAGTCCGCTGGAGGCCGATGTATTGAATCTCGACGCAATTTGAGTGTTCCATCGGCATTAGGAGGCCCTGAACGTTACAGTTAACTATCATTCTAGCGGCGGATTCGAAAATCTACTAACAGGAGAAGGATCATATGGTGCACGAGACTGCAATATCCCCTTGGATACAAGTCGACTGGAGGTCGATGTATTGACTCTCGACGCAATTTGAGTGTTCCATCGTCTTTAGGAGTCCCTGAACGTTACAATTATCTAACATTTATGCGTCGGATTCGAAAATCTACTCACAGGAGAAGTTCATACGGTGCTCGAGGCACCAATAGACCCTTGGCGACAAGTCGGCTGGCAACCGATGTATTGATTCTAGACGCAATTTGAGTGTCCCATCGTCATTAGGAGGCCCTGAACGTTGCAATTAACAATCATTTTAGCGTCGGATTCGAAAATCTACTCACAGGAGTAGTTCAAACGGTGCTCGAGACAGCAATATCCCCTTGGAGACAAGTCGGCTGGAGGCCGATGTATTGAATCTCGACGCAATTTGAGTGCTCCATCGGCATTAGGAGGCCCTGAACGTTACAGTTAACTATCATTTTAGCGTCGGATTCGAAAATCTACTAACAGGAGATGGATCATATGGTGCACGAGACTGCAATATCCCCTTGGATACAAGTCGGCTGGAGGTCGATGTATTGAATCTCGACGCAATTTGAGTCTTCTATCGTCATTAGGAGGCCCTAAACGTTACAATTAACTATCATTTTTGCGTCGGATTCGATAATCTAAACTCACAGGAGAACGACAATAAGGTGCCCGAGGCAGCAACAGTCCCTTGGAGACAAGTCGGCTGGAGAACGATGTATTGAATCTAGACGCAACTTGAGTGTTCCATCGTCATTAGAAGGCCCTGAACGTTACAATTAACTATCATTTTTGCGTCGGAATCGTAAATCTAGACTTACAAGAGAACGACCATAAGGTGCCCGAGGCAGCATTAGACCCTTGGAGACAAGTCGGCTGGAGGACGATGTATTGGATCGCGACGCAATTTGAGTGTTCCATCGTCATTAGGAGGCACTGAATGTTACAATTAACTATCAGTTTTTCGTCGGATTCGAAAATCTAGACTCACAGCAGACGGACCATTTGGTGCCCGAGGCAGCAATATCCCCTTGGAGACAAATCGGCTGGAGGACGATGTATTGAATCTCGACGCAATTTTAGTCTTCTATCGTCATTAGGAGGCCCTGAACGTTACTATTCACTATCATTTTTGCGTCGGATCCGAAAATCTAGACTCACAGGAGAAGGATCATATGGTGCCCGCACAGCAATATCCCCATGGAGACAAGTCCGCTGGAGGCCGATGTATTGAATCTCGACGCAATTTGAGTGTTCCATTGGCATTAGGAGGCCCTGAACGTTACAATTAACTATCATTTTTGCGACGGATTCGAAAATCTAGACTCACAGGGGAACGATCATAAGGTGCCCGAGGCTGCAATAGACCCTTGGTGACAAGTCGGCTGGAGGACGATGTATTGAATCTCGACGCAATTTGAGTGTCCCATCGTCATTAGGAGGCCCTTAACGTTACAATTAACTATAATTTTTGCGTCGGATTCGAAAATCTAGACTCACAGGAGAACGACCATAAGGTGCCCGAGGCAGCAATAGACCCTTGGAGACAAGTCGGCTGGAGGCCGATGTATTGAATCTCGACGCAATTTGAGTGTTCCATCGGCATTAGCAGGCCCTGAACGTTACAATTAACTATCATTTTAGCGTCGGATTCGAAAATCTACTAACAGGAGAAGGATCATATGGTGCACGAGACTGCAATATCCCCTTGGATACAAGTCGGCTGGAGGCCGATGTATTGAATCTCGACGCAATTTGAGTGTTCCATCGTCATTAGGAGGCCATGAACGTTACAATTAACTATCATTTTAGCGCCGGATTCGATAATCTAAACACACAGGAGAACGACCATAATGTGCCCGAGGCAGCAATAGACCCTTGGAGACAAGTCGGCTGGAAACCGATGTATTGATTCTTGACGCAATTTGAGTGTTCCACCGTCATTAGGAGGTCCTGAATGTTACAATTAACTATCAGTTTTTCGTCGGATTCGAAAATCTAGACTCACATTAGACGGACCATTTGGTGCCCTAGGCAGCAATATCCCCTTGGAGACAAATCAGCTGGAGGACGATGTATTGAATCTCGACGCAATTTGAGAGTTCTATCGTCATCAGGAGGTGCTGAACGTTACTATTCACTATCATTTTTGCGTCGGATTCGAAAATCTAGACTTACAAGAGAACGACCACAAGGTGCCCGAGGCAGCATTAGACCCTTGGAGACAAGTCGGCTGGAGGACGATGTATTGGATCGCGACGTAATTTGAGTGTTCCATCGTCATTAGGAGGCCCTGAATGTTACAATTAACTATCATTCTTGCGTCTGATTCAAAAATCTAGACTCACAGGAGATGGATCATATGGTGCCCGAGACACCAATAACCCAATGGAGACAAGTCCGCTGGAGGCCGCTGTATTGAATCTCGACGCAATTTGAGTGTTCCATCGGCATTAGGAGGCCCTGAACGTTACAATTAACTATCACTTTTGCGTCGGATTCGATAATCTAAACTCACAGGAGACCGACCATAAGGTGCCCGAGGCAGCAATATACCCCTTGGAGACAAGTTGGCTGGAGGCCGATGTATTGAATCTCGACGCAATTTGAGTGTTCCATCGTCATTAGGTCGCCCTGAACGTTATAATGAACTATCAGTTTTGCGTCGGATTCGAAAATCTAGACTTACAAGAGAACGACCATAAGGTGCCCGAGGCAGCATTAGACCCTTGGAGACAAGTCGGCTGGAGGACGATGTATTGGATCGCGACGCAATTTGAGTGTTCCATCGTCATTAGGAGGTCCTGATTGTTACAATTAACTATCAGTTTTTCGTCGGATTCGAAAATCTAGACTCACAGCAGACGGACCATTTAATGCCCGAGGCAGTAACATCCCCTTGGAGACAAATCGGCTGGAGGACGATGTATTGAATCTCGACGCAATTTGAGTGTTCCATCGGCATTAGGAGGCCCTGAACGTTACAATTAACTATCCTTTTTACGTCGGATTCGAAAATCTAGACTCACAGGAGAAGGATCATATTGTGCCCGAGACAGCAATATCCCCTTGGGGCAAGTCGGCTGGATGCCGATGTATTGAATCTCGACGCTATTTGAGTGTTCCATCATCATTAGGAGGACCTGAACGTTACAAATAACTATCAGTTTCGCGTCGGATTCAAAAATCCAGACTCACAGGAGCAGGATCATATGGTTCCCGAGACAGCAATATCCCCTTGGAGACAAGTCCGCTGGAGGCCGATGTATTGAATCTCGACGCAATTTGAGTGTTCCATCGTCATTAGGAGGCCCTGAACCTTACAATTAACAATCAGTTTCGCGTCGGATTCAAAAATCCAGACTCACAGGAGACGGACCATTTGGTGCCCGAGGCAGCAATATCCCCTTGGAGACAAATCAGCTGGAGGACGATGTATTGAATCTCGACGCAATTTGAGAGTTCTATCGTCATCAGGAGGCGCTGAGCGTTACTATTCACTATCATTTTTGCGTCGGATTCGAAAATCCGCACTCACAGGAGACGGACCACATGGAGCCCGAAGCAGCAATATCCCCTTGTAGGGAGGTCGGCTGGAGGAAGATGTATTGACTCTCGACGCAATTTGAGTGTTCCATCGTCATTAAGAGGCCCTGAGCATTACATTTAACTATCATTTTTGCGTCGGATTCGAAAATCTAGACTCACAGGAGAACGACCATAAGGTGCTTGAGGCAGCAATAGACCCTTGAAGACAAGTCGGCTGGAGGCCGATGTATTGAATCTCGACGCAATTTGAGTGTTCCATCGGCATTAGGAGGCCCTGAACGATACAATTAACTATCATTTTTGCGTCGGATTCGATAATCTAAACTCACAGGAGAACGACCAAAAGGTGCCCGAGGCAGCAATATACCCCTTGGAGACAAGTCGGCTGGAGGCCGATGTATTGAATCTCGACGCAATTTGAGTGTTCCATCGTCATTAGGTCGCCCTGAACGTTATAATGAACTATCAGTTTTGCGTCGGATTCGAAAATCTAGACTTACAAGAGAACGACCATAAGGTGCCTGAGGCAGCATTAGACCCTTGGAGACAAGTCGGCTGGAGGACGATGTATTGGATCCCGACGCAATTTGAGTGTTCCATCGTCATTAGGAGGCCCTGAATGTTACAATTAACTATCAGTTTTTCGTCGTATTCGAAAATCTAGACTCACAGCAGAAGGACCATTTGGTGCCCGACGCAGCAATATCCCCTTGGAGACAAATCGGCTGGAGGACGATGTATTGAATCTCGACGCAATTTGAGTGTTCCATCGTCGTTAGGAGGCCCTGAATGTTACAATTAACTATCAGTTTCGGGTCGGATTCAAAAATCCAGACTCACAGGAGACGGACCATTTGGTGCCCGAGGCAGCAATATCCCCTGGGAGACAAATCATCTGGATGACGATGTATTGAATCTCGACGCAATTTGAGAGTTCTATCGTCATCAGGAGGCGCTGAACGTTACTATTCACTATCATTTTTGCGTCGGATTCGAAAATCTAGACTCACAGGAGAAGGATCATATGGTGCCGGAGACAGCAATATCCCCTTGGAGACAAGTCCGCTGGAGGCCGATGTATTGAATGTCGACGCAATTTGAGTGTTCCATGGTCATTAGGAGGCCCTGAACCTCACAATTAACTATCAGTTTCGCGTCGGATTCGAAAATCTAGACTCACAGGAGACGGACCACATGGAGCCCGAGGCAGGAATATCCCCTTGTAGACCAGTCGGCTGGAGGAAGATGTATTGACTCACGACGCAATTTGAGTGTTCCATCGTCATTAAGAGGCCCTGAGCATTACATTTAACAATCAGTTTTGCGTCCGATTCTAAAATCTAGACTCACAGGAGAACGACCATACGGTGCCCGAGGCAGCAATAGACCCTTGGAGACAAATCGGCTGGAGGACGATGTATTGAATCTCGACGCAAGTTGAGTCTTATATCGTCATTAGGAGGCCCTGAACGTTACTATTCACTATCATTTTTGCGTCGGATTCGAAAATCTAGACTCACAGGAGAAGGATCATATGGTGAACGAGACAGCAATATCCCCTTGGAGACAAGTCCGCTGGAGGCCGATGTATTGAATCTCGACGCAATTTGAGTGTTCCATCGTCATTAGGAGGCCCTGAACGTTACAACTAACTACGATTTTTGCGTCGGACTCGAAAATCTAGACTTACAAATGTACGACCATAACGTGCCCGAGGCAGCATTAGACCCTTGGAGACAAGTCGGCTAGAGGACGATGTATTGAATCTCGACGCAATTTGAGTGTCCCATCGTCATTAGGAGGCCCTAAACGTTACAATTAACTATCATTTTTGCGTCGGATTCGATAATCTAAACTCACAGGAGAACGACAATAAGGTGCCCGAGGCAGCAACAGACCCTTTGAGACAAGTCGGCTGGAGGACGATGTATTGAATCTCGAAGCAACTTGAGTGTTCCATCGTCATTAGGTGGCCCTGAACGTTACAATTAACTATCATTTTTGCGTCGGATTCGATAATCTAAACTCACAGGAGAACGACCATAATGTGCCCGAGGCAGCAATAGACCCTTGGAGACAAGTCGGCTGGAAACCGATGTATTGATTCTTGACGCAATTTGAGTGTTCCACCGTCATTAGGAGGTCCTGAATGTTACAATTAACTATCAGTTTTTCGTCGGATTCGAAAATCTAGACTCACAGGAGACGGACCATTTGGTGCCCTAGGCAGCAATATCCCCCTGGAGACAAATCAGCTGGAGGACGATGTATTGAATCTCGACGCAATTTGAGAGTTCTATCGTCATCAGGAGGTGCTGAACGTTACTATTCACTATCATTTTTGCGTCGGATTCGAAAATCTAGACTTACAAGAGAACGACCACAAGGTGCCCGAGGCAGCATTAGACCCTTGGAGACAAGTCGGCTGGAGGACGATGTATTGAATCTCGACGCAATTTGAGAGTTCTATCGTCATCAGGAGGTGCTGAACGTTACTATTCACTATCATTCTTGCGTCGGATTCTAAAATCTAGACTTACAAGAGAACGACCATAAGGTGCCCGAGGCAGCATTAGACCCTTGGAGACAAGTCGGCTGGAGGACGGTGTATTGGATCTCGACGCATTTTGAGTGTTCCATCGTCATTAGGAGGCCCTGATTGTTACAATTAACAATCAGTTTTTCGTCGGATTCGAAAATCTAGACTCACAGCAGACGGACCATTTAATGCCCGAGGCAGTAACATCCCCTTGGAGACATATCGGCTGGAGGACGATGTATTGAATCTCGACGCAATTTGAGTGTTCCATAGGCATTAGGAGGCCCTGAACGATCCAATTAACTATCCTTTTTACGTCGGATTCGAAAATCGAGACTCACAGGAGAAGGATCATATTGTGCCCGAGACAGCAATATCCCCTTGGGGCAAGTCGGCTGGATGCCGATGTATTGAATCTCGACTCAATTTGAGTGTTCCATCGTCATTAGGAGTTCCTGAACGTTACAATTAACTATCAGTTTCGCGTCGGATTCAAAAATCCAGACTCACAGGAGAAGGATAATATGGTGCCCGAGACAGCAATATCCCCTTGGAGACAAGTCCGCTGGAGGCCGATGTATTGAATCTCGATGCAATTTGAGTGTTCCATCGTCATTAGGAGGCCCTGAACCTTACAATTAACTATCAGTTTCGCGTCGGATTCAAAAGTCCAGACTCACAGGAGACGGACCATTTGGTGCCCGAGGCAGCAATATCCCCTTGGAGACAAATCAGCTGGAGGACGATGTATTGAATCTCGACGCAATTTGAGAGTTCTATCGTCATCAGGAGGCGCTGAGCGTTACTATTCACTATCATTTTTGCGTCTGATTCGAAAATCTAGACTCACTGGTGACGGACCACATGGAGCCCGAGGCAGCAATATCCCCTTGTAGAGAAGTCGGCTGGAGGAAGATGTATTGACTCTCGACGCAATTTGAGTGTTCCATCGTCAATTCAAGGCCCTGAACGTTACAATTAACTATCATTTTTGTGACGGATTCGAAAATCTAGACTCACAGGGGAACGACCATAAGGTGCCCGAGGCTGCAATAGACCCTTGGTGACAAGTCGGCTGGAGGACGATGTACTGAATCTCGACGCAATTTGAGTGTCCCATCGTCATTAGGAGGCCCTTAACGTTACAATTAACTATCATTTTTGCGTCGGATTCGAAAATCTAGACTCACAGGAGAAGGATCATATGGTGCCCGAGACAGCAATATCCCCTTGGAGACAAGTCCGCTGGAGGCCGATGTATTGAGTGTCGACGCAATTTGAGTGTTCCATGGTCATTAGGAGGCCCTGAACCTCACAATTAACTATCAGTTTCGCGTCGGATTCGAAAATCTAGACTCACAGGAGACGGACCACATGGAGCCCGAGGCAGCAATATCCCCTTGTAGACAAGTCGGCTGGAGGAAGATGTATTGACTCTCGACGCAATTTGAGTGTTCCATCGTCATTAAGAGGCCCTGAGCATTACATTTAACTATCAGTTTTGCGTCCGATTCTAAAATCTAGACTCACAGGAGAACGACCATACGGTGCCCGAGGCAGCAATAGACCCTTGGAGACAAGTCGGCTGGAGGACGATGTATTGAATCTCGACGCAATTTGAGAGTTCCATCGTCATTAGGAGAACCTGAACGTTACAATTAACTATCACTTTTGCGTCGGATTCGAAAATCTAGACTTACAAGAGAACGACCATAATGTGCCCGAGGCAACATTAGACCCTTGGAGACAAGTCGGCTGGAGGACGATGTATTGGATCGCGACGCAATTAGAGTTTTCCATCGTCATTAGGAGGCCCTAAACGTTGCAATTAACTATCATTTTTGCGTCGGATTCGATAATCTAAACTCACAGGAGAACGACAATAAGGTGCCCGAGGCAGCAACAGACCCTTGGAGACAAGTCGGCTGGAGAACGATGTATTGAATCTCGATGCAATTTGAGTGTTCCATCGTCATTAGGAGGCCCTGAACGTTACAATTAACTATGATTTTTGCGTCGGATTCGAAAATCTAGACTTACAAAGGTACGACCATAAGGTGCCCGAAGCAGCATTAGACCCTTGGAGACAAGTCGGCTAGAGGACGATGTATTGAATCTCGACGCAATTTGAGTGTCCCATCGTCATTAGGAGGCCCTAAACGTTGCAATTAACTATCATTTTTGCGTCGGATTCGATAATCTAAACTCACAGGAGAACGACAATAAGGTGCCCGAGGCAGCAACAGACCCTTGGAGACAAGTCGGCTGGAGAACGATGTATTGAATCTCGACGCAACTTGAGTGTTCCATCGTCATTAGAAGGCCCTGAACGTTACAATTAACTATCATTTTTGCGTCGTAATCGTAAATCTAGACTTACAAGAGAACGACCAAAAGGTGCCCGAGGCAGCATTAGACCCTTGGAGACAAGTCGGCTGGAGGACGATGTATTGGATCGCGACGCAATTTGAGTGTTCCATCGTCATTAGGAGGCACTGAATGTTACAATTAACTATCAGTTTTTCGTCGGATTCGAAAATCTAGACTCACAGCAGACGGACCATTTGGTGCCCGAGGCAGCAATATCCCCATGGAGACAAATCGGCTGGAGGACGATGTATTGAATCTCGACGCAATTTTAGTCTTCTATCGTCATTAGGAGGCCTGAACGTTACTATTCACTATCATTTTTGCGTCGGATCCGAAAATCTAGACTCACAGGAGAAGGATCATATGGTGCCCGCACAGCAATATCCCCATGGAGACAAGTCCGCTGGAGGCCGATGTATTGAATCTCGACGCAATTTGAGTGTTCCATTGGCATTAGGAGGCCCTGAACGTTTCAATTAACCATCATTTTTGCGTCGGATTCGATAATCTAAACTCACAGGAGAACGACCATAAGGTGCCCGAGGCAGCAATATACCCCTTGGAGACAAGTCGGCTGGAGGCCGATGTATTGAATCTCGACGCAATTTGAGTGTTCCATCGTCATTAGGAGGCCCCTGAACGTTACAATTACCTATCATTTTTGCGTCGGATTCGGTAATCTAAACTCACAGGAGAACGACCATAAGGTACCCGAGGCAGGAATAGACCCTTCTAGACAAGTCGGCTGGAGGCCGATGTATTGAATCTCGACGCAATTTGAGTGGTCCATCGGCATTAGGAGGCCCTGAACGTTACAATTAACTATCATTTTTGCGTCGGATTCGATAATCTACTATCAGGAGAAGGATCATATGGTGCACGAGACTGCAAATTCCCCTTGGATACAAGTCGGAGGGAGGTCGATGTATTGAATCTCGACGCAATTTGAGTCTTCTATCGTCATTAGGAGGCCCTAAACGTTACAATTAACTATCATTTTTGCGTCGGATTCGATAATCTAAACTCACAGGAGAACGACCATAAGGTGCCCGAGGCAGCATCAGACCCTTGGAGACAAGTCGGCTGGAGGCCGATGTATTGAATCTCGACGCATTTTGAGAGTTCTATCGTCATCAGGAGGCGCTGAACGTTACTATTCACTATCATTTTAGCGTCGGATTCGAAAATCTAGACTCACAGGAGAAGGATCATATGGTGCCCGAGACAGCAATATCCCCTTGGAGACAAGTCCGCTGGAGGCCGATGTATTGAATCTCGACGCAATTTGAGTGTTCCATCGGCATTAGGGGGCCCTGAACGTTACAGTTAACTATCATTTTAGCGGCGGATTCGAAAATCTACTAACAGGAGAAGGATCATATGGTGCACGAGACTGCAATATCCCCTTGGATACAAGTCGACTGGAGGTCGATGTATTGACTCTCGACGCAATTTGAGTGTTCCATCGTCTTTAGGAGTCCCTGAACGTTACAATTAACTAACATTTATGCGTCGGATTCGAAAATCTACTCACAGGAGAAGTTCATACGGTGCTCGAGGCACCAATAGACCCTTGGCGACAAGTCGGCTGGAAACCGATGTATTGATTCTAGACGCAGTTTGAGTGTCCCATCGTCATTAGGAGGCCCTGAACGTTGCAATTAACAATCATTTTAGCGTCGGATTCGAAATTCTACTCACAGGAGTAGTTCAAACGGTGCTAGAGACAGCAATATCCCCTTGGAGACAAGTCGGCTGGAGGCCGATGTATTGAATCTCGACGAAATTTGAGTGCTCCATCGGCATTAGGAGGCCCTGAACGTTACAGTTAACTATCATTTTAGCGTCGGATTCGAAAATCTACTAACAGGAGATGGATCATATGGTGCACAAAACTGCAATATCCCCTTGGATACAAGTCGGCTGGAGGTCGATGAATTGAATCTCAACGCAATTTGAGTCTTCTATCGTCATTAGGAGGCCCTAAACGTTACAATTAACTATCATTTTTGCGTCGGATTCGATAATCTAAACTCACAGGAGAACGACCATAAGGTGCCCGAGGCAGCAATATCCCCGTGGAGACAAGTCGGCTGGAGGCCGATGTATTGAATCTCGACGCAATTTGAGAGTTCTATCGTCATCAGGAGGCACTGAACGTTACTATTCACTATCATTTTAGCGTCGGATTCGAAAATCTAGACTCACAGGAGAAGGATCATATGGTGCCCGAGACAGCAATATCCCCTTGGAGACAAGTCCGCTGGAGGCCGATGTATTGAATCTCGACGCAATTTGAGAGTTCCATCGGCATTAGGAGGCCCTGAATGTTACAATTAACTATCATTTTTGCGACGGATTCGAAAATCTAGACTCACAGGGGAACGATCATAAGGTGCCCGAGGCTGCAATTGACCCTTGGTGACAAGTCGGCTGGAGGACGACGTATTGAATCTCGACGCAATTTGAGTGTCCCATCGTCATTAGGAGGCCCTTAACGTTACAATTAACTATCATTTTTGCGTCGGATTCGAAAATCTAGACTCACAGGAGAACGACCATAAGGTGCCCGAGGCAGCAATAGACCCTTGGAGACAAGTCGGCTGGAGGCCGATGTATTGAATCTCGACGCAATTTGACTGTTCCATCGGCATTAGCAGGCCCTGAACGTTACAATTAACTATCATTTTTGCGTCGGATTCGATAATCTAAACTCACAGGAGAACGACCATAAGTTGCCCGAGGCAGCAACAGACCCTTAAAGACAAGTCGGCTGGAGGCCGATGTATTGAATCTCGACGCAATTTGAGAGTTCTATCGTCATCAGGAGGCGCTGAACGTTACTATTCCCTATCATTTTTGCGTCGGATTCGAAAATCTAGACTCACAGGAGAAGGATCATATGGTGCCCGAGACAGCAATATCCCCTTGGAGACAAGTGCGCTGGAGGCCGATGTATTGAATCTTGACGCAATTTGAGTGTTCCATCGTCATTAGGTCGCCCTGAACGTTACAATTAACTATCATTTTTGCGTCGGATTCGATAATCTAAACTCACAGGAGAACGACCATAAGGTGCCCGAGGCAGCAATAGACCCTTGGAGACAAGTCGGCTGGAGGCCGATGTATTGAATCTCGACGCAATTTGAGTGCTCCATCGGCATTAGGAGGCCCTGAACGTTACAGTTAACTATCATTTTAGCGTCGGATTCGAAAATCTACTAAGAGGAGAAGGATCATATGGTGCACGAGACTGCAATATCCCCTTGGATACAAGTCGGCTGGAGGTCGATGTATTGAATCTCGACGCAATTTGAGTCTTCTATCGTCATTTGGAGGCCCTAAACGTTACAATTAACTATCATTTTGCGTCGGATTCGAAAATCTAAACTCACAGGAGAACGACCATAAGGTGCCCGAGGCAGCATCAGACCCTTGGAGACAAGTCGGCTGGAGGCCGATGTATTGAATCTCGACGCAATTTGAGAGTTCTATCGTCATCAGGAGGCGCTGAACGTTACTATTCACTATCATTTTAGCGTCGGATTCGAAAATCTAGACTCACAGGAGAAGGATCATATGGTGCCCGAGACAGCAATATCCCCTTGGAGACAAGTCCGCTGGAGGTCGATGTATTGAATCTCGACGCAATTTGAGTGTTCCATCGGCATTAGGAGGCCCAGAACGTTACAGTTAACTATCATTTTAGCGGCGGATTCGAAAATCTACTAACAGGAGAAGGATCATATGGTGCACGAGACTGCAATATCCCCTTGGATACAAGTCGACTGGAGGTCGATGTATTGACTCTCGACGCAATTTGAGTGTTCCATCGCCTTTAGGAGTCCCTGAACGTTACAATTAACTATCATTTATGCGTCGGATTCAAAAATCTACTCACAGGAGAAGTTCACACGGTGCTCGAGGCAGCAACAGATCCTTGGAGACAAGTCGGCTGGAGGCCGATGTATTGAATCTCGACGCAATTTGAATGTTCCATCGTCAATTCAAGGCCCTGAACGTTACAATTAACTATCGTTTTTGCGACGGATTCGAAAATCTAGACTCACAGGGGAACGACCATAAGGTGCCCGAGGCAGCAATAGACCCTTGGAGACAAGTCGGCTGGAGGCCGATGTATTGAATCTCGACGCAATTTGAGTGTTCCATCGGCATTAGGAGGCCCAGAACGTTACAGTTAACTATCATTTTAGCGGCGGATTCGAAAATCTACTAACAGGAGAAGGATCATATGGTGCACGAGACTGCAATATCCCCTTGGATACAAGTCGACTGGAGGTCGATGTATTGAATCTCGACGCAATTTGAGTGTCCCATCGTCATTAGGAGGCCCTTAACGTTACAATTAACTATCATTTTTGCGTCGGATTCGAAAATCTAGACTCACAGGAGAACGACCATAAGGTGCCCGAGGCAGCAACAGACCCTTGGAGACAAGTCGGCTGGAGGCCGATGTATTGAATCTCGACGCAATTTGAGAGTTCTATCGTCATCAGGAGGCGCTGAACGTTACTACTCACTATCATTTTTGCGTCGGATTCGAAAATCTAGACTCACAGGAGAAGGATCATATGGTGCCCGAGACAGCAATATCCCCTTGGAGACAAGTGCGCTGGAGGCCGATGTATTGAATCTCGACGCAATTTGAGTGTTCCATCGTCATTAGGAGGCCCTGAACGTTACAGTTAACTATCATTTTAGCGTCGGATTTGAAAATCTACTAACAGGAGAAGGATCATATGGTGCACGAGACTGCAATATCCCCTTGGATACAAGTCGGCTGGAGGTCGATGTATTGAATCTCGACGCAATTTGTGTCTTCTATCGTCATTAGGAGGCCCTAAACGTTACAATTAACTATCATTTTTGCGTCGGATTCGATAATCTAAACTCACAGGAGAACGACCATAAGGTGCCCGAGGCAGCAATAGACCCTTGGAGACAAGTCGGCTGGAGGACGATGTATTGAATCTCGACGCAATTTGAGTGTTCCATCGGCATTAGGAGGCCCTGAACGTTACAGTTAACTTTCATTTTAGCGTCGGATTCGAAAATCTATTAACAGGAGAAGGATCATATGGTACACGAGACTGCAATATCCCCTTGGATTCAAGTCGACTGGAGGTCGATCTATTGAATCTCGACGCAATTTGAGTGTTCCATCGTCATTACATGGCCCTGTACGTTACAATTAACTATCATTTTTGCGTTGGATTCGAAAATCTACTAACAGGAGAGGGATCATATGGAGCACGAGACTGCAATATCCCCTTGGATACAAGTCGGCTGGAGGACGATGTATTGAATCTCGACGCAATTTGAGTGTCGCATCGTCATAAGGAGGCCCTAAACAATACAATTAACTATGAGTTTTGCGTCGGATTCGAAAATCTAGACTCACAGGAGAACGACCATAAGGTGCCCGAGGCAGCAATAGACCCTTGGAGACAAGTCGGCTGGAGGCCGATGTATTGAATCTCGACGCAATTTGAGTGTTCCTTCGTCATTACGAGGCCCTAAACGTTACAATTAACAATCAGTTTCGCGTCGGATTCGAAAATCTAGACTCACATGAGAGCGAACATAAGAGGCCGGAGGCAGTAATATCCCCATGGAGACAAGTCGGCTGGAGGACGATGTATTGAATCTCGACGCAATTTGAGTGTTCCATCGGCATTCGGAGGCCCTAAACGTTACAGTTAACTATCATTTTATCGTCGGATTCGATAATCTACTAACAGGAAAAGGATCATATGGTGCACGAGACTGCAATATCCCCTTGGATACAAGTCGACTGGAGGTCGATGTATTGAATATCGACTCAATTTGAGTGTTCCATCGTCATTAGGTGGCCATGAACCTTACAATTAACAATCAGTTTTGCGTCGGGTTCGAAAATCTAGTCTCACAGCAGAACGATCACAAGGTGCCCGTGGCAGCAATAGACCCTTGGAGACAAGTCGGCTGGAGGCCGATGTATTGAATATCGACGCAATATGAGTGTTCCATCGGCATTAGGAGGCCCTAAACGTTACAATTAACTATCATTTTAGCGTCGGATTCCATAATCTAAACTCACAGGAGAACGACCATAAGGTGCCCGAGGCAGCAACAGACCCTTGGATACACGTCGGCTGGAGGCCGATGTATTGAATCTCGACGCAATTTGAGTGTTCCATCGTCATTAGGAGGCCCTAAACGTTACAAGTAACTATCATTTTTGCGTCGGATTCGATAATCTAAACTCACCGGAGAACGACCATAAGGTGCCCGAGGCAGCAATAGACCCTTGGAGACAAGTCGGCTGGAAACCGATGTATTGATTCTTGACGCAATTTGAGTGTTCCATCGTCATTACGAGGCCCTGATCGTTACAATTAACAATCATTTTAGCGTCGGATTCGAAAATCTAGACTCACAGGAGAACGACCATAAGGTGCCCGAGGCAGCATTAGACCCTTGGAGACAAGTCGGCTGGAGGACGATGTATTGAATCTCGACGCAATTTGAGTGTCCCATCGTCATTAGGAGGCCCCAAACGTTTCAATTAACTATCATTTTTGATTCGGATTCGATAATCTAAACTCACAGGAGAACGACCATAAGGTGCCCGAGGCAGCAACAGACCCTTGGAGACAAGTCGGCTGGAGGCCGATGTATTGAATCTCAACGCAATTTGAGTGTTCCATCGTCATTACAAGGCCCTGAACGTTACAATTAACTATCATTTTAGCGTCGGATTCGAAAATCTAGACTCACAGGAGAACGACCATAAGGTGCCCGAGGCAGCAATAGACCCTTGGAGACAAGTCGGCTGGAGGACGATGTATTGAATCTCGACGCAATTTGAGAGTTCCATCGTCATTAGGAGGCCCTGAACGTTACAATTAACTATCATTTTGGCGTCGGATTCGAAAATCTAGACTTACAAGAGAACGACCATAAGGTGCCCGAGGCAGCATAAGACCCTTGGAGACAAGTCGGCTGGAGGACGATGTATTGAATCTCAACGCAATTTGAGTGTCCCATCGTCGTTAGGAGGCCCTAAACGTTACAATTAACTATCATTTTTGCGTCGGATTCGATAATCTAAACTCACAGGAGAACGACCATAAGGTGCCCGAGGCAGCAACAGACCCTTGGAGACAAGTCGGCTGGAGGCCTATGTATTGAATCTCGACGCAATTTGAGTGTTCCATCGTCATTACAAGGCCCTGAACGTTACAATTAACTATCATTTTTGCGTCGGTTTCGAAAATCTAGACTCACAAGAGAACGACCATAAGGTGACCGAGGTAGCAATAGACCCTTGGAGACAAGTCGGCTGGAGGACGATGTATTGAATCTCGAGGCAATTTGAGGGTTCCATCGTCATTAGGAGGCCCTGAACGTTACAATTAACTATCATTTTTGCGTCGGATTCGAAAATCTAGACTTACAAGAGAACGACCATAAGGTGAACGAGGCAGCATTAGACCCTTGGAGACAAGTCGGCTGGAGGACGATGTATTGAATCTCGACGCAATTTGAGTGTCCCATCGGCATTAGGAGGCCCTGAACGTTACAGTTAACTATCATTTTAGCGTCGGATTCGAAAATCTACTAAGAGGAGAACGACCATAAGGTGCCCGAGGCAGCAACAGACCCTTGGAGACAAGTCGGCTGGAGGACGATGTATTGAATCTCGACGCAATTTGAGAGTTCTATCGTCATCAGGAGGCGCTGAACGTTACTATTCACTATCATTTTAGCGTCGGATTCGAAAATCTAGACTCACAGGAGAAGGATCATATGGTGCCCGAGACAGCAATATCCCCTTGGAGACAAGTCCGCTGGAGGCCGATGTATTGAATCTCGACGCAATTTGAGTGTTCCATCGGCATTAGGAGGCCCTGAACGTTACAATTAACTATCATTTTTGCGACGGATTCGAAAATCTAGGCTCACAGGGGAACGATCATAAGGTGCCCGAGGCTGCAATAGACCCTTGGTGACAAGTCGGCTGGAGGACGATGTATTGAATCTCGACGCAATTTGAGTGTCCCATCGTCATTAGGAGGCCCTTAACGTTACAATTAACTATCATTTTTGCGTCGGATTCGAAAATCTAGACTCACAGGAGAACGACCATAAGGTGCCCGAGGCAGCAATAGACCCTTGGAGACAAGTCGGCTGGAGGCCGATGTATTGAATCTCGACGCAATTTGAGTGTTCCATCGGCATTAGCAGGCCCTGAACATTACAATTAACCATCATTTTTGCGTCGGATTCGATAATCTAAACTCACAGGGGAACGACCGTAAGGTGCCCGAGGCAGGAACAGACCCTTAAAGACAAGTCGGCTGGAGGCCGATGTATTGAATCTCGACGCAATTTGAGTGTTCTATCGTCATCAGGAGGCGCTGAACGTTACTATTCCCTATCATTTTTGCGTCGGATTCGAAAATCTAGACTCACAGGAGAAGGATCATATGGTGCCCGAGACAGCAATATCCCCTTGGAGACAAGTGCGCTGGAGGCCGATGTATTGAATCTCGACGCAATTTGAGTGTTCCATCGTCATTAGGAGGCCCTGAACGTTACAGTTAACTATCATTTTAGCGTCGGATTCGAAAATCTACTAACAGGAGAAGGATCATATGGTGCACGAGACTGCAATATCCCCTTGGATACAAGTCGGCTGGAGGTCGATGTATTGAATCTCGACGCAATTTGTGTCTTCTATCGTCATTAGGAGGCCCTAAACGTTAAAATTAACTATCATTTTTGCGTCGGATTCGATAATCTAAACTCACAGGAGACGGACCATTTGGTGCCCGAGGCAGCAATATCCCCTTGGAGATAAGTCACCTGGAGGACGATGTATTGAATCTCGACGCAATTTGAGTGTTCCATCGTCATTAGGTCGCCCTGAACGTTACAATTAACTATCATTTTTGCGTCGGATTCGATAATCTAAACTCACAGGAGAACGACCATGAGGTGCCCGAGGCAGCAATAGACCCCTTGGAGACAAGTCGGCTGGAGGCCGATGTATTGAATCTCGACGCAATTTGAGTGCTCCATCGGCATTAGGAGGCCCTGAACGTTACAGTTAACTATCATTTTAGCGTCGGATTCGAAAATCTACTAAGAGGAGAAGGATCATATGGTGCACGAGACTGCAATATCCCCTTGGATACAAGTCGGCTGGAGGTCGATGTATTGAATCTCGACGCAATTTGAGTCTTCTATCGTCATTAGGAGGCCCTAAACGTTACAATTAACTATCATTTTGCGTCGGATTCGATAATCTAAACTCACAGGAGAACGACCATAAGGTGCCCGAGGCAGCATCAGACCCTTGGAGACAAGTCGGCTGGAGGCCGATGTATTGAATCTCGACGCAATTTGAGAGTTCTATCGTCATCAGGAGGCGCTGAACGTTACTATTCACTATCATTTTAGCGTCGGATTCGAAAATCTAGACTCACAGGAGAAGGATAATATGGTGCACGAGACTGCAATATCCCCTTGGATACAAGTCAACTGGAGGTCGATGTATTGACTCTCGACGCAATTTGAGTGTTCCATCGCCTTTAGGAGTCCCTGAACGTTACAATTAACTATCATTTATGCGTCGGATTCGAAAATCTACTCACAGGAGAAGTTCATACGGTGCTCGAGGCACCAATAGACCCTTGGCGACAAGTCGGCTGGAAACCGATGTATTGATTCTAGACGCAATTTGAGTGTCCCATCGTCATTAGGAGGCCCTGAACGT
The DNA here is from genome assembly GCF_021461395.2 of Schistocerca americana. NCBI lineage: Eukaryota > Metazoa > Arthropoda > Insecta > Orthoptera > Acrididae > Schistocerca > Schistocerca americana. Next base: position 50,963 of record NW_025726367.1, read on the forward strand.
TGCAATTAACAATCATTTTAGCGTCGGATTCGAAAATCTACTCACAGGAGTAATTCATACGGTGCTCGAGACAGCAATATCCCCTTGGAGACAAGTCGGCTGGAGGTCGATGTATTGAATCTCGACGCAATTTGAGTCTTCTATCGTCATTAGGAGGCCCTAAACGCTACAATTAACTATCATTTTGCGTCGGATTCGATAATCTAAACTCACAGGAGAACGACCATAAGGTGCCCGAGGCAGCAACAGACCCTTGGAGACCAGTCGGCTGGAGGCCGATGTATTGAATCTCAACGCAATTTGAGTGTTCCATCGTCATTACAAGGCCCTGAACGTTACAATTAACTATCATTTTAGCGTCGGATTCGAAAATCTAGACTCACAGGAGAACGACCATAAGGTGCCCGAGGCAGCAATAGACCCTTGGAGACAAGTCGGCTGGAGGACGATGTATTGAATCTCGACGCAATTTGAGAGTTCCATCGTCATTAGGAGGCCCTGAACGTTACAATTAACTATCATTTTGGCGTCGGATTCGAAAATCTAGACTTACAAGAGAACGACCATAAGGTGCCCGAGGCAGCATAAGACCCTTGGAGACAAGTCGGCTGGAGGACGATGTATTGAATCTCGACGCAATTTGAGTGTCCCATCGTCGTTAGGAGGCCCTAAACGTTACAATTAACTATCATTTTTGCGTCGGATTCGATAATCTAAACTCACAGGAGAACGACCATAAGGTGCCCGAGGCAGCAACAGACCCTTGGAGACAAGTCGGCTGGAGGCCTATGTATTGAATCTCGACGCAATTTGAGTGTTCCATCGTCATTACAAGGCCCTGAACGTTACAATTAACTATCATTTTTGCGTCGGTTTCGAAAATCTAGACTCACAAGAGAACGACCATAAGGTGCCCGAGGTAGCAATAGACCCTTGGAGACAAGTCGGCTGGAGGACGATGTATTGAATCTCGAGGCAATTTGAGGGTTCCATCGTCATTAGGAGGCCCTGAACGTTACAATTAACTATCATTTTTGCGTCGGATTCGAAAATCTAGACTTACAAGAGAACGACCATAAGGTGAACGAGGCAGCATTAGACCCTTGGAGACAAGTCGGCTGGAGGACGATGTATTGAATCTCGACGCAATTTGAGTGTCCCATCGGCATTAGGAGGCCCTGAACGTTACAGTTAACTATCATTTTAGCGTCGGATTCGAAAATCTACTAAGAGGAGAACGACCATAAGGTGCCCGAGGCAGCAACAGACCCTTGGAGACAAGTCGGCTGGAGGACGATGTATTGAATCTCGACGCAATTTGAGAGTTCTATCGTCATCAGGAGGCGCTGAACGTTACTATTCACTATCATTTTAGCGTCGGATTCGAAAATCTAGACTCACAGGAGAAGGATCATATGGTGCCCGAGACAGCAATATCCCCTTGGAGACAAGTCCGCTGGAGGCCGATGTATTGAATCTCGACGCAATTTGAGTGTTCCATCGGCATTAGGAGGCCCTGAACGTTACAATTAACTATCATTTTTGCGACGGATTCGAAAATCTAGGCTCACAGGGGAACGATCATAAGGTGCCCGAGGCTGCAATAGACCCTTGGTGACAAGTCGGCTGGAGGACGATGTATTGAATCTCGACGCAATTTGAGTGTTCCATCGTCATTAGGTCGCCCTGAACGTTACAATTAACTATCATTTTTGCGTCGGATTCGATAATCTAAACTCACAGGAGAACGACCATGAGGTGCCCGAGGCAGCAATAGACCCCTTGGAGACAAGTCGGCTGGAGGCCGATGTATTGAATCTCGACGCAATTTGAGTGCTCCATCGGCATTAGGAGGCCCTGAACGTTACAGTTAACTATCATTTTAGCGTCGGATTCGAAAATCTACTAAGAGGAGAAGGATCATATGGTGCACGAGACTGCAATATCCCCTTGGATACAAGTCGGCTGGAGGTCGATGTATTGAATCTCGACGCAATTTGAGTCTTCTATCGTCATTAGGAGGCCCTAAACGTTACAATTAACTATCATTTTGCGTCGGATTCGATAATCTAAACTCACAGGAGAACGACCATAAGGTGCCCGAGGCAGCATCAGACCCTTGGAGACAAGTCGGCTGGAGGCCGATGTATTGAATCTCGACGCAATTTGAGAGTTCTATCGTCATCAGGAGGCGCTGAACGTTACTATTCACTATCATTTTAGCGTCGGATTCGAAAATCTAGACTCACAGGAGAAGGATAATATGGTGCACGAGACTGCAATATCCCCTTGGATACAAGTCAACTGGAGGTCGATGTATTGACTCTCGACGCAATTTGAGTGTTCCATCGCCTTTAGGAGTCCCTGAACGTTACAATTAACTATCATTTATGCGTCGGATTCGAAAATCTACTCACAGGAGAAGTTCATACGGTGCTCGAGGCACCAATAGACCCTTGGCGACAAGTCGGCTGGAAACCGATGTATTGATTCTAGACGCAATTTGAGTGTCCCATCGTCATTAGGAGGCCCTGAACGTTGCAATTAACAATCATTTTAGCGTCGGATTCGAAAATCTACTCACAGGAGTAATTCATACGGTGCTCGAGACAGCAATATTCCCTTGGAGACAAGTCGGCTGGAGGTCGATGTTTTGAATCTCGACGCAATTTGAGTCTTCTATCGTCATTAGGAGGCCCTAAACGCTACAATTAACTATCATTTTGCGTCGGATTCGATAATCTAAACTCACAGGAGAACGACCATAAGGTGCCCGAGGCAGCAACAGACCCTTGGAGACCAGTCGGCTGGAGGCCGATGTATTGAATCTCAACGCAATTTGAGTGTTCCATCGTCATTACAAGGCCCTGAACGTTACAATTAACTATCATTTTAGCGTCGGATTCGAAAATCTAGACTCACAGGAGAACGACCATAAGGTGCCCGAGGCAGCAATAGACCCTTGGAGACAAGTCGGCTGGAGGACGATGTATTGAATCTCGACGCAATTTGAGAGTTCCATCGTCATTAGGAGGCCCTGAACGTTACAATTAACTATCATTTTGGCGTCGGATTCGAAAATCTAGACTTACAAGAGAACGACCATAAGGTGCCCGAGGCAGCATAAGACCCTTGGAGACAAGTCGGCTGGAGGACGATGTATTGAATCTCGACGCAATTTGAGTGTCCCATCGTCGTTAGGAGGCCCTAAACGTTACAATTAACTATCATTTTTGCGTCGGATTCGATAATCTAAACTCACAGGAGAACGACCATAAGGTGCCCGAGGCAGCAACAGACCCTTGGAGACAAGTCGGCTGGAGGCCTATGTATTGAATCTCGACGCAATTTGAGTGTTCCATCGTCATTACAAGGCCCTGAACGTTACAATTAACTATCATTTTTGCGTCGGTTTCGAAAATCTAGACTCACAAGAGAACGACCATAAGGTGCCCGAGGTAGCAATAGACCCTTGGAGACAAGTCGGCTGGAGGACGATGTATTGAATCTCGAGGCAATTTGAGGGTTCCATCGTCATTAGGAGGCCCTGAACGTTACAATTAACTATCATTTTTGCGTCGGATTCGAAAATCTAGACTTACAAGAGAACGACCATAAGGTGAACGAGGCAGCATTAGACCCTTGGAGACAAGTCGGCTGGAGGACGATGTATTGAATCTCGACGCAATTTGAGTGTCCCATCGGCATTAGGAGGCCCTGAACGTTACAGTTAACTATCATTTTAGCGTCGGATTCGAAAATCTACTAAGAGGAGAACGACCATAAGGTGCCCGAGGCAGCAACAGACCCTTGGAGACAAGTCGGCTGGAGGACGATGTATTGAATCTCGACGCAATTTGAGAGTTCTATCGTCATCAGGAGGCGCTGAACGTTACTATTCACTATCATTTTAGCGTCGGATTCGAAAATCTAGACTCACAGGAGAAGGATCATATGGTGCCCGAGACAGCAATATCCCCTTGGAGACAAGTCCGCTGGAGGCCGATGTATTGAATCTCGACGCAATTTGAGTGTTCCATCGGCATTAGGAGGCCCTGAACGTTACAATTAACTATCATTTTTGCGACGGATTCGAAAATCTAGGCTCACAGGGGAACGATCATAAGGTGCCCGAGGCTGCAATAGACCCTTGGTGACAAGTCGGCTGGAGGACGATGTATTGAATCTCGACGCAATTTGAGTGTCCCATCGTCATTAGGAGGCCCTTAACGTTACAATTAACTATCATTTTTGCGTCGGATTCGAAAATCTGGACTCACAGGAGAACGACCATAAGGTGCCCGAGGCAGCAATAGACCCTTGGAGACAAGTCGGCTGGAGGCCGATGTATTGAATCTCGACGCAATTTGAGTGTTCCATCGGCATTAGCAGGCCCTGAACATTACAATTAACCATCATTTTTGCGTCGGATTCGATAATCTAAACTCACAGGGGAACGACCATAAGGTGCCCGAGGCAGGAACAGACCCTTAAAGACAAGTCGGCTGGAGGCCGATGTATTGAATCTCGACGCAATTTGAGTGTTCTATCGTCATCAGGAGGCGCTGAACGTTACTATTCCCTATCATTTTTGCGTCGGATTCGAAAATCTAGACTCACAGGAGAAGGATCATATGGTGCCCGAGACAGCAATATCCCCTTGGAGACAAGTGCGCTGGAGGCCGATGTATTGAATCTCGACGCAATTTGAGTGTTCCATCGTCATTAGGAGGCCCTGAACGTTACAGTTAACTATCATTTTAGCGTCGGATTCGAAAATCTACTAACAGGAGAAGGATCATATGGTGCACGAGACTGCAATATCCCCTTGGATACAAGTCGGCTGGAGGTCGATGTATTGAATCTCGACGCAATTTGTGTCTTCTATCGTCATTAGGAGGCCCTAAACGTTAAAATTAACTATCATTTTTGCGTCGGATTCGATAATCTAAACTCACAGGAGACGGACCATTTGGTGCCCGAGGCAGCAATATCCCCTTGGAGATAAGTCACCTGGAGGACGATGTATTGAATCTCGACGCAATTTGAGTGTTCCATCGTCATTAGGTCGCCCTGAACGTTACAATTAACTATCATTTTTGCGTCGGATTCGATAATCTAAACTCACAGGAGAACGACCATGAGGTGCCCGAGGCAGCAATAGACCCCTTGGAGACAAGTCGGCTGGAGGCCGATGTATTGAATCTCGACGCAATTTGAGTGCTCCATCGGCATTAGGAGGCCCTGAACGTTACAGTTAACTATCATTTTAGCGTCGGATTCGAAAATCTACTAAGAGGAGAAGGATCATATGGTGCACGAGACTGCAATATCCCCTTGGATACAAGTCGGCTGGAGGTCGATGTATTGAATCTCGACGCAATTTGAGTCTTCTATCGTCATTAGGTGGCCCTAAACGTTACAATTAACTATCATTTTGCGTCGGATTCGATAATCTAAACTCACAGGAGAACGACCATAAGGTGCCCGAGGCAGCATCAGACCCTTGGAGACAAGTCGGCTGGAGGCCGATGTATTGAATCTCGACGCAATTTGAGAGTTCTATCGTCATCAGGAGGCGCTGAACGTTACTATTCACTATCATTTTAGCGTCGGATTCGAAAATCTAGACTCACAGGAGAAGGATAATATGGTGCACGAGACTGCAATATCCCCTTGGATACAAGTCAACTGGAGGTCGATGTATTGACTCTCGACGCAATTTGAGTGTTCCATCGCCTTTAGGAGTCCCTGAACGTTACAATTAACTATCATTTATGCGTCGGATTCGAAAATCTACTCACAGGAGAAGTTCATACGGTGCTCGAGGCACCAATAGACCCTTGGCGACAAGTCGGCTGGAAACCGATGTATTGATTCTAGACGCAATTTGAGTGTCCCATCGTCATTAGGAGGCCCTGAACGTTGCAATTAACAATCATTTTAGCGTCGGATTCGAAAATCTACTCACAGGAGTAATTCATACGGTGCTCGAGACAGCAATATCCCCTTGGAGACAAGTCCGCTGGAGGCCGATGTATTGAATCTCGACGCAATTTGAGTGTTCCATCGCCATTAGGAGGCCCTGAACCTTACAATTAAGTATCATTTTTGCGTCGGATTCAAAAATCTACTCACAGGAGAAGTTCACACGGTGCTCGAGGCAGCAACAGATCCTTGGAGACAAGTCGGCTGGAGGCCGATGTATTGAATCTCGACGCAATTTGAGTGTTCCATCGTCAATTCAAGGCCCTGAACGTTACAATTAACTATCATTTTTGCGACGGATTCGAAAATCTAGACTCACAGGGGAACGACCATAAGGTGCCCGAGGCTGCATTAGACCCTTGGTGACAAGTCGGCTGGAGGACGATGTATTGAATCTCGACGCAATTTGAGTGCCCCATCGTCATTAGGAGGCCCTTAACGTTACAATTAACTATCATTTTTGCGTCGGATTCGAAAATCTAGATTCACAGGAGAACGACCATAAGGTGCCCGAGGCAGCAATAGACCCTTGGAGACAAGTCGGCTGGAGGCCGATGTATTGAATCTCGACGCAATTTGAGAGTTCTATCGTCATCAGGAGTCGCTGAACGTTACTATTCACTATCATTTTTGCGTCGGATTCGAAAATCTAGACTCACAGGACAAGGATCATATGGTGCCCGAGACAGCAATATCCCCTTGGAGACAAGTGCGCTGGAGGCCGGTGTATTGAATCTCGACGCAATTTGAGTGTTCCATCGTCATTAGGAGGCCCTGAACGTTACAGTTAACTATCATTTTAGCGTCGGATTCGAAAATCTACTAACAGGAGAAGGATCATATGGTGCACCAGACTGCAATATCCCCTTGGATACAAGTCGGCTGGAGGTCGATGTATTGAATCTCGACGCAATTTGTGTCTTCTATCGTCATTAGGAGGCCCTAAACGTTACAATTAACTATCATTTTTGCGTCGGATTCGAAAATCTAGACTCACAGGAGAAGGATCATATTGTGCCCGAGACAGCAATATCCCCTTGGAGACAAGTCGGCTGGAGGACGATGTATTGAATCTCGACGCAATTTGAGTGTCCCATCGTCATTAGGAGGCACTAAACGTTGCAATTAACTATCATTTTTGCGTCGGATTCGATAATCTAAACTCACAGGAGAACGACCATAAGGTGCCCGAGGCAGCAATAGACCCTTGGAGACAAGTCGGCTGGAGGACGATGTATTGAATCTCGACGCAATTTGAGTGTTCCATCGGCATTAGGAGGCCCTGAACGTTACAGTTAACTTTCATTTTAGCGTCGGATTCGAAAATCTATTAACAGGAGAAGGATCATATGGTACACGAGACTGCAATATGCCCTTGGATTCAAGTCGACTGGAGGTCGATCTATTGAATCTCGACGCAATTTGAGTGTCCCATCGTCATTAGGAGGCCATAAACAATACAATTAACTATGAGTTTTGCGTCGGATTCGAAAATCTAGACTCACAGGAGAACGACCATAAGGTGCCCGAGGCAGCAATAGATCCTTGGAGACAAGTCGGCTGGAGGCCGATGTATTGAATATCGACGCAATTTGAGTGTTCCATCGGCATTAGGAGGCCCTAAACGTTACAATTAACTATCATTTTAGCGTCGGATTCGATAATCTAAACTCACAGGAGAACGACCATAAGGTGCCCGAGGCAGCAACAGACCCTTGGATACAAGTCGGCTGGAGGCCGATGTATTCAATCTCGACGCAATTTGAGTGTTCCATCGTCATTAGGAGGCCCTAAACGTTACAAGTAACTATCATTTTTGCGTCGGATTCGATAATCTAAACTCACCGGAAAACGACCATAAGGTGCCCGAGGCAGCAATAGACCCTTGGAGTCAAGTCGGCTGGAAACCGATGTATTGATTCTTGACGCAATTTGAGTGTTCCATTGTCATTAGGAGGCTCTGATCGTTACAATTAACAATCATTTTAGCGTCGGATTCGAAAATCTAGACTCACAGGAGAACGACCATAAGCTGCCCGAGGCAGCATTAGACCCTTGGAGACAAGTCGGCTGGAGGACGATTTATTGAATCTCGACGCAATTTGAGTGTCCCATCGTCATTAGGAGGCCCCAAACGTTTCAATTAACTATCATTTTTGCGTCGGATTCGATAATCTAAACTCACAGGAGAACGACCATAAGGTGCCCGAGGCAGCAACAGACCCTTGGAGACAAGTCGGCTGGAGGCCGATGTATTGAATGTTAACGCAATTTGAGTGTTCCATCGTCATTACAAGGCCCTGAACGTTACAATTAACTATCATTTTTGCGTCGAATTCGAAAATCTAGACTCACAGGAGAACGACCATAAGGTGCCCGAGGTAGCAATAGACCCTTGGAGACAAGTCGGCTGGAGGACGATGTATTGAATCTCGAGGCAATTTGAGGGTTCCATCGTTATTAGGAGGCCCTGAACGTTACAATTAACTATCATTTTTGCGTCGGATTCGAAAATCTAGACTTACAAGAGAACGACCATGAGGTGCCCGAGGCAGCATAAGACCCTTGGAGACAAGTCGGCTGGAGGACGATGTATTGAATCTCGACGCAATTTGAGTGTCCCATCGTCATTAGGAGGCCCTAAACGTTACAATTAACTATCATTTTTGCGTCGGATTCGATAATCTAAACTCACAGGAGAACGACCATAAGGTGCCCGAGGCAGCAACAGACCCTTGGAGACAAGTCGGCTGGAGGCCTATGTATTGAATCTCGACGCAATTTGAGTGTTCCATCGCCATTACAAGGCCCTGAACGTTACAATTAACTATCATTTTTGCGTCGAATTCGAAAATCTAGACTCACAGGAGAACGACCATAAGGTGCCCGAGGTAGCAATAGACCCTTGGAGACAAGTCGGCTGGAGGACGATGTATTGAATCTCGAGGCAATTTGAGGGTTCCATCGTTATTAGGAGGCCCTGAACGTTACAATTAACTATCATTTTTGCGTCGGATTCGAAAATCTAGACTTACAAGAGAACGACCATAAGGTGCCCGAGGCAGCATTAGGCCCTTGGAGACAAGTCGGCTGGAGGACGATGTATTGAATCTCGACGCAATTTGAGTGTCCCATCGGCATTAGGAGGCCCTGAACGTTACAGTTAACTATCATTTTAGCGTCGGATTCGAAAATCTACTAAGAGGAGAACGACCATAAGGTGCCCGAGGCAGCAACAGACCCTTGGAGACAAGTCGGCTGGAGGACGATGTATTGAATCTCGACGCAATTTGAGTCTTCTATCGTCATTAGGGGGCGCTGAACGTTACAATTCACTATCATTTTTGCGTCGGATTCGAATATCTAGACTCACAGGAGAAGGATCATAATGTGCCCGAGACTGCAATGTCCCCTTGGATACAAGTCGACTGGAGGTCGATGTATTGACTCTCGACGCAATTTGAGTGTTCCATCGTCTTTAGGAGTCCCTGAACGTTACAATTAACTATCATTTATCCGTCGGATTCGAAAATCTAGACTCACAGGAGAACGACCATAAGGTGCCCGAGGCAGCAATAGACCCTTGGAGACAAATCGGCTGGAGGACGATGTATTGAATCTCGACGCAATTTGAGTCTTCTATCGTCATTAGGTCGCCCTGAACGTTATAATGAACTATCATTTTTGCGTCGGATTCTATAATCTAGACTCACAAGAGAACGACCATAAGGTGCCCGAGGCAGCAATAGACCCTTGGAGACAAATCGGCTGAATGCCGATGTATTGAATCTCGACGCAATTTGAGTGTACCATCGTCTTTAGGTGTCCCTGAACGTTACAATTAACTATCATTTATGCGTCGGATACGAAAATCTAGACTCACAGGAGAACGACCATAAGGTGCCCGACGCAGCAATAGACCCTTGGAGACAAGTCGGCTGGAGGTCGATATATTGGATCGCGACGCAATTTGAGTGTTCCATCGTCATTAGGAGACCCTGAATGTTACAATTAACTATCAGTTTTTCGTCGGATTCGAAAATCTAGACTCACAGCAGACGGACCATTTGGTGCCCGAGGCAGCAATATCCCCTTGGAGACAAATCGGCTGGAGGACGATGTATTGAATCTCGACGCAGTTTGAGTCTTCTATCGTCATTAGGTCGCCTTGAACGTTATAATGAACTATCAGTTTTGCGTCGGATTCGAAAATCTAGACTTACAAGAGAACGGCCATAAGGTGCCCGAGGCAGCAATAGACCCTTGGAGACAAGTCGGCTGGAGGTCGATGTATTGAATCTCGACGCAATTTGAGTGTTCCATCGTCATTAAAATGCCCTGAACGTTACAATTAACTATCAATTTTGCGTCGGATTCGAAAATCTAGACTCACAGGAGAACGACCATAAAGTGCCCGAGGCAGCATTAGACCCTTGGAGACAAGTCGGCTGGAGGACGATGTATTGAATCTCGACGCAATTTGAGTCTTCTATCGTCATTAGGAGGCGCTGAACGTTACAATTCACTATCATTTTTGCGTCGGATTCGAAAATCTAGACTCACAGGAGAAGGATCATATTGTGCCCGAGACTGCAATATCCCCTTGGATACAAGTAGACTGGAGGTCGATGTATTGACTCTCGACGCAATTTGAGTGTTCCTTCGTCTTTAGGAGTCCGTGAACGTTACAATTAACTATCATTTATGGGTCGGATTCCAAAATCTAGACTCACAGGAGAACGACCATAAGGTGCCCGAGGCAGCAATAGACCCTTGGAGACAAGTCGGCTGTGGGTCTAGATTTTCGAATCCGACGCAAAAATGATAGTTAATTGTAACGTTCAGGGCCTTGTAATGACGATGGAACACTCAAATTGCGTCGAGATTCAATACATCGTCCTCAAGCCGACTTGTCTCCAAGGGTCTGTTGCTGCCTCGGGCACCTTATGGTCGTTCTCCTGTGAGTTTAGATTATCGAATCCGACGCAAAAATGATAGTTAATTGCAACGTTTAGGGCCTCCTAATGACGATGGAACACTCAAATTGCGTCGAGATACAATACATCGGCATCCAGCCGACTTGTCTCCAAGGGTCTATTGCTGCCTCGGGCACCTTATGGTCGTTCTCCTGTGAGTCTAGATTTTCGAATCCGACGCAAAACTCATAGTTAATTGTAACGTTCAGGGCCTCCTAATGACGATGGAACACTCAAATTGCGTCAAGAATCAATACATCGGTTTCCAGCCGACCTAACTCCAAGGGTCTATTGCTGCCTCGGGCACCTTATGGTCGTTCTCCTGTGAGTCTAGATTTTCGAATCCGACGCATAAATGATAGTTAATTGTAACGTTCAGGCACTCCTAAAGCCGATGGAACACTCAAATTGTGTCGAGAATCAATACATCGACCTCCAGTCGACTTGTATCCAAGGGTCTAATGCTGCCTCGGGCACCTTATGGTCGTTCTTCTGTAAGTCTAGATTTTCGAATCCGACGCATAAATGATAGTTAATTGTAACGTTCAGGGCCTTGTAATGACGATGGAACTCTCAAATTGCATCGAGATTCAATACATCGGCCTCCAGCCGACTTGTCTCCAAGGGTCTGTTGCTGCCTCGGGCACCTAATGGTCGTTCTCCTGTGAGTTTAGATTATCGAATCCGACGCAAAAATGATAGTTAATTGTAACGTTTAGGGCCTTGTAATGATAATGGAACACTCAAATTGCGTCGAGATTCAATACATCGGCCTCCAGCCGACTTGTCTCCAAGGGTCTGTTGCTGCCTCGGGCACCTTATGGAAGTTCTCCTGTGAGTTTAGATTATCGAATCCGACGCAAAAATGATAGTTAATTGTAACGTTTAGGGCCCCCTAATGGCGATGGAACACTCAAATTGCGTCGAGATTCAATACATCGTCCTCCAGCAGACTTGTCTCCAAGGGTCTAATGCTGCCTCGGGCACCTTATGGTCGTTCTCTTGTAAGCCTAAATTTTCGAATCCGACGCAAAAATGATAGTTAATTGTAACGTTCAGGGCCTCCTAATGACGATGGAACTCTCAAATTGCGTCGAGATTCAGTAAGTCGTCCTCCAGCCGGCTTGTCGCTGCCTCGGGCACCTTATGGTCGTTCTCCTGTCAGTCTAGATTTTCGAATCCGACGCAAAAATGATAGTTAATTGTAACGTTCAGGGCCTTCTAGTGACGATGGAACACTCAAATTGCTTCGAGATTCAATACATCGGCCTCCAGCCGACTTGTCTCCAAGGGGATATCGCTTCCTCGGGCACCACATGGTCCTTCTCCTGTGAGTCTAGATTTTCGAATCCGACGCAAAAATGATAGTGAATTGTAACGATCAGGGCCTCCTAATGACGACGGAACACTCAAATTGCGTCAAGAATCAATACATCGGCCTCCAGCCGACTTGTCTCCAAGGGTCTATTGCTGCCTCGGGCACCTTATGGTCGTTGTCTTGTAAGTCTAGATTTTCGAATTCGACGCAAAAATGATAGTTAATTGTAACGTTCAGGGCCTCCTAATGCCGATGAAACACTCAAATTGCGTCGAGATTCAATACATCGGTCTCCAGCCGACTTGTCTCCAAGGGTCAATTGCTGCCTCGGGCACCTTATGGTCGTTCTCCTGTGAGTTTAGATTATCGAATCCGACGCAAAAATGATAGTTAATTGTAACGTTCAGGGCCTTCTAATGACGATGGAACACTCAAATTGCGTCGAGATTCAATACATCGGCCTCCAGCCGACTTGTCTCTAAGGGGATATCGCTGCCACGGGCACCACATGGTCCTTCTCCTGTGAGTCTAGATTTTCGAATATGACGCAAAAATGATAGTGAATTGTAACGTTCAGGGCCTTGTAATGACGATGGAACACTCAAATTGCGTCGAGATTCAATACATCGGCCTCCAGCCGACTTGTCTCCAAGGGTCTGATTCTGCCTCGGGCACCTTATGGTCGTTCTCCTGTGAGTCTAGATTTTCGAATCCGACGCAAAAATGATAGTTAATTGTAACGTTCAGGGCCTTCTAATGACGATGGAACACTCAAATTGCGTCGAGATTCAATACATCGGCCTCCAGCCGACTTGTCTCCAGGGGGATATCGCTGCCTCGGGCACCACATGGTCCTTGTCCTGTGAGTCTAGATTTAAGAATCCGACGCAAAAATGATAGTGAATTGTAACGTTCAGGGCCTCCTAATGACGATGGAACACTCAAATTGCGTCGATATTCAATACATCGGTCTCCAGTCGATTTGTCTCCAAGGGGTATATTGCTGTCTCGAGCTACGTATGAACTTCTCCTGTGAATCCGACGCTAAAATGACAGTTAATTGTAACGTTCAGGGCTTCCTGATGACGATGGAACACTCAAATTGCGTCGAGAGACAATACATCGACCTCCAGTCGACTTGTATCCAAGGGGATATTGCTGTCTCGTGCACCATATGGTCCTTCTCCTGTTAGTAGATTTTCGAATCCGACGCTAAAATGATAGTTACCTGTAACGATCAGGGCCTCCTAATGCCGATTAAACACTCAAATTGCGTCGAGATTCAATACATCGTCCTCCAGCCGACTTGTCTCCAAGGGTCTCTTGCTGCCTCGAGCACCTTATGGTCGTTATCCTGTGAGTTTAGATTATCGAATCCGATGCAAAAATGATAGTTAATTGTAACGTTTAGGGCCTCCTAATGAGGATGGGACACTCAAATTGCGTCGAAATTCAGTACATCGTCCTCCAGCCGACTTGTCTCCAAGGGGATATTGCTGCATCGGGCACCTTATGGTCGTTCTCCTGTGAGTTTAGTTATTCGAATACGACGATAAACTGATAGTTAATAGTAACATTCAGGGCCTCCTAATGACGATGGAACACTCATTTTGCGTCGAGAGTCAATACATCTTCCTCCAGCCGACTTGTCTACTAGGGGATATTACTGCCTCGGGCTCCATATGGTCCGTCTCCTGTGAGTCTAGATTTTCGAATCCGACGCAAAAATGATAGTTAATTGTAACGATTAGGGCCTCTTAATGACGATGGAACACTCAAATTGCGTCAAGAATCAATACATCCGTTTCCAGCCGCCTTGTCTCCAAGGGTCTATTGCTTCATCGGGCACCTTATGTTCGTTCTCCTGTGAGTCTAGATTTTCGAATCCGACGCATAAATGATACTTAATTGTAACGTTCAGGGACTTCTAAAGACGATGGAACACTCAAATTGCGTCGAGAGTCAATACATCGACCTCCAGTCGACTTGTATCCAAGGGGATATTGCAGTCTCGTGCACCATATGATCCTTCTCCTGTTAGTAGATTTTCGAATCCGACGCTAAAATGATAGTTAACTGTAACGTTCAGGGCCTCCTAATGCCGATGGAACACTCAAATTTCGTCGAGATTCAATACATCGGCCTCTAGCCGACTTGTCTCCAAGGGTCTATTGCTGCCTCGGGCACCTTATGGTCGTTCTCTTGTAAGTCTAGATTTTCGAATCCGACGCAAAAATGATAGTTAATTGTAACATTCAGGGCCTCCTAATGACGATGGAACACTCATTTTGCGTCGAGACTCAATACATCTTCCTCCAGCCGACTTGTCTACAAGGGGATATTGCTGCCTCGGGCACCACATGGTCCGTCTCCGGTGATTCTACGTTTTCGAATCCGACGGAAAACTCATAGTTAATTGTAACGTTCAGGCCTCCTATTGGCGATGGAACACTCAAATTGCGTCGAGATTCAATACATCGTCCTCCAGCCGACTTGTCTCAAAGGGGATATCGCTGCCTCGGGCACCACATGGTCCTTCTCCGGTGATTCTACGTTTTCGAATCCGACGCAAAACTGCTAATTAATTGTAACGTTCAGTGCCTCCTAAAGACGATGGAACACTCAAATTGCGTCGAGATTCAATACATCGGCCTCCAGCCGACTTGTCTCCAAGGGTCTGTTGCTGCCTCGGGCACCTTATGGTCGTTCTCCTGTGAGTTTAAATTATCCAATCCGACGCAAAAAGGTAGTTAATTGCAACGTTTAGGGCCTCCTAATGACGATGGGACACTCAAATTGCGTCGAGAGTCAATACATCGTCCTCCAGCCGACTTGTCTCCAAGGGTCTAATGCTGCCTCGGGCACCTTATGGTTGTTCTCTTGTAAGTCTAGATTTTCGAATCCGACGCAAAAACGATAGTTAATTGCAATGTTCAGGGCCTCTTAATGACGATGGAACTCTCAAAATGCGTCGAGATTCAATACATCGTCCTCCAGCCGACTTGTCTCCAAGGGTCTATTGCTGCCTCGGGCACGTTATGGTCGTTCTACTGTGAGTCTAGATTTTCAAATCCGACGCACAAATGATAGTTATTTGTAACGTTCAGGGCCTTCTAATGACGATGGAACACTCAAATTGCGTCGAGATCCAATACATCGGCCTCCTGCCGACTTGTCTCCAAGGGTCTATTGCTGCCTCGGGCACCTTATGGTCGTTCTCCTGTGAGTCTAGATTTTCGTATCCGACGCAAAAATGATAGTGAATAGTAATGTTCAGCGCCTCCTGATGACGATAGAACTCTCAAACTGCGTCGAGGTTCAATACATCGTCCTCCAGCTGATTTGTCTCCAAGGGGATAAAGCTGCCTCGGGCACCAAATGGTCCGTCTCCTATGAGTGTGGAATTTTGAATCCGACGCGAAACTGATAGTTAATTGTAACGTTCAGGGCCTCCAAATGACGATGGAACACTCAAATTGCGTCGCGATCCAATAAATCGACCTCCAGCCGACTTGTCTCCAAGGGTAGATTGCTGCCTCGGGCACCTTATGGTCGTTCTCCTGTGAGTCTAGATTTTCGAATCCGACGCAAAAATGATAGTGAATTGTAACGTTCAGGGCCTTGTAATGACGATGGAACACTCAAATTGCGTCGAGATTCAATACATCGGCCTCCAGCCGACTTATCTCCAAGGGTCTGTTGCTGCCTCGGGCACCTGATGGTCGTTCTCCTGTGAGTTTAGATTATCGAATCCGACGCAAAAATGATAGTTAATTGTAACGTTCAGGGCCTCCTAATGACGATGGAACACTCAAATTGCGTCGAGATTCAAACATCGTCCTCCAGCCGACTTGTCTCCAAGGGTCTAATGCTGATTCGGGCACCTTATGGTCGTTCTCTTGTAAGTCTAGATTTTCGAATCCGACGCAAAAATGATAGTTAATTGTAACGTTCAGGGCCTCCTAATGACGATGGAACTCTCAACTTGCGTCGAGATTCAATACATCGTCCTCCAGCCGACTTGTCTCCAAGGGTCTATTTCTGCCTCGGGCACCTTATGGTCGTTCTCCTGTGAGTCTAGATTTTCGAATCCGACGCAAAAATCATAGTTAATTGTTACGTTCAGGGCCTTCTAATGACGATGGAACACTCAAATTGCGTCAAGATTCAATACATCGGCCTCCAGCCGAATTGTCTCCAAGGGGATATCGCTGCCTCGGGCACCACATGGTCCTTCTCCTGTGAGTCTAGATTTAAGAATCCGACGCAAAAATGATAGTGAATTGTAACTTTCAGGGCCTCCTAATGACGATGGAACACTCAAATTTCGTCAAGACTCAATACATCGGCCTCCAGCCGACTTGTCTCCAAGGGTCTATTGCTGCCTCGGGCACCTTATGGTCGTTCTCATGTAAGTCTAGATTTTCGAATCCGACGCAAAAATGATAGTTAATTGTAACGTTCAGGGCCTCCTAATGCCGATGGAACACTCAAATTGCGTCGAGATTCAATACATCGGCTTCCAGCCGACTTGTCTCCAAGGGGATATTGCTGCATCGGGCACCTTATGGTCGTTCTCCTGTGAGTTTAGATTTTCGAATCCGACGAAAAACTGATAGTTAATTGTAACATTCACGGCCTCCTAATGACGATGGAACACTCATTTTGCGTCGTGAGTCAATACATCTTCCTCCAGCCGACTTGTCTACAAGGGGATATTGCTGCCTCGGGCTCCATATGGTCCGTCTCCTGTGAGTCTAGATTTTCGAATCCGACGCAAAAATGATAGTTAATTGTAACGTTCAGGGCCTCCTAATGACGATGGAACACTCAAATTGCGTCAAGAATCAATACATCGGCCTCCAGCCGACTTATCTCCAAGGGTCTATTGGTGCCTCGGGCACCTTATGGCCGTTCTCTTGTAAGTCTAGATTTTCGAATCCGACGCAAAAATGATAGTTAATTGTAACGTTCAGGGCCTTCTAATGACGATGGAACACTCAAATTGCGTTGAGATTCAATACATCGGCCTCCAGCCGACTTGTCTCCAGGGGGATATCGCTGCCTCGGGCACCACATGGTCCTTCTCCTGTGAGTCTAGATTTAAGAATCCGACGCAAAAATGATAGTGAATTGTAACATTCAGGGCCTCCTAATGTCGATGGTACACTCAAATTGCGTCGAGATTCAATACAGCGGCCTCTAGCCGACTTGTCTCCAAGGGTCTATTGCTGCCTCGGGCAATTTATGGTCGTTCTCTTGTAAGTCTAGATTTTCGAATCCGACGCAAAAATGATAGTTAATTGTAACATTCAGGGCCTCCTAATGACGATGGAACACTCATTTTGCGTCCAGAGTCAGTACATCTTCCTCCAGCCGACTTGTCTACAAGGGGATATTGCTGCCTCGGGCACCACATGGTCCGTCACCGGTGATTATACGTTTTCGAATCCGACGCAAAACTCATAGTTAATTCTAACGTTCAGGGCCTCCTATTGGCGATGGAACACTCAAATTGCGTCGAGATTCAATACATCGACCTCCAGCCGACTTGTCCCCAAGGGGACATTGCTGCATCGGGCACCTTATGGTCGTTCTCCTGTGAGTTTAGATTTTCGAATCCGACGTAAAACTAATAGTTAATTGTAACATTCAGGGCCTCCTAATGACGATGGAGCACTCATTTTGTGTCGAGAGTCAATGCATCTTCCTCCAGCCGACTTGTCTACAAGGGGATATTGCTGCCTCGGGCTCCATGTGGTCCGTCTCCTGTGAGTCTAGATTTTCGAATCCGACGCAAAAATGATAGTTAATTGTAACGTTCAGGGCTTTCTAATGACGATGGAACACTCAAATTGCGTCGAGATTCAATACATCGGCGTCTAGCCGACTTGTCTCCAAGGGTCTATTGCTGCCTCGGGCACCTTATGGTCGTTCTCCTGTGAGTCTAGATTTTCGAATCCGACGCAAAAGTGATAGTTAATTGTAACGTTCAGGGCCTTCTAATGACGATGGAACACTCAAATTGCGTCGAGATTCAATACTTCGTCCTCCAGCCGACTTGTCTCAAAGGGGATATCGCTGCCCCGGGCACCACATGGTCCTTCTCCGGTGATTCTACGTTTTCGAATCCACGGCACAACTGCTAAATAACTGTAACGTTCAGGGCCTCCTAAAGACGATGGAACACTCAAATTGCGTCGAGATTCAATACATCGGCCTCCAGCCGACTTGTCTCCAAGAGTCTCTTGTTGCCTCGGGCACCTTATGGTCGTTCTCCTGTGTGTTTAAATTATCGAATCCGAAGCAAAAATGATAGTTAGTTGTAACGTTTAGGGCCTCCTAATGACGATGGGACACTCAAATTGCGTCGAGATTCAATACATCGTCCTCCAGCCGACTTGTCTCCAAGGGTCTAATGCTGCCTCGGGCACCTTATGGTCGTTCTCTTGGAAGTCTAGATTTTCGAATCCGACGCAAAAATGATAGTTAATTGTAACGTTCAGCGCCTTCTAATGACGATAGAAGACTCAAATTGCGTCGAGATTCAATACATCGTCCTCCAGCTGATTTGTCTGCTTCGGGCACTTTATGGTTAGTATCTAGATTTTCGAATCCGACGCGAAACTGATAGTTAATTGTAACGTTCAGGGCCTCCTAATGACGATGGAACACTCAAATTGCGTCGAGACTCAATACATCGGCCTCCAGCCGACTTGTCTCCAAGGGGATATTGCTGTCTCGGGCACAATATGATCCTTCTCCTGTGAGTCTAGATTTTCGAATCCGACGCAAAAATGATAGTGAATTGTAACGTTCAGCGACTCCTAATGACGATAGAAGACTCAAATTGCGTCGAGATTCAATACATCGTCCAGCTGATTTGTCTGCCTCGGGCACCTTATGGTCGTTCCCCTGTGAGTCTAGATTTTCGAATCCGGCGCAAAAATGATAGTTAATTGTAACGTTCAGGGCCTCCTAATTCCGATGGGACACTCAAATTGCGTCGAGGTTCAATACATGGGCCTCCAGCCGACTTGTCTCCAAGGGGATTGCGCTGCCTCGGGCACCACATGGTCCGTCTCCGGTGATTCTACGTTTTCGAATCCGACGCGAAACTCATAGTTAATTGTAGCGTTCAGGGCCTTCTAATGACGATGGAACTCTCAAATTGCGTCGAGATTCAATACATCGTCCTCCAGCCGACTTGTCTCCAAGGGTCTATTGCTGCCTCGGGCACCTTATGGTCGTTCTCCTGTGAGTCTAGATTTTCGAATCCGACGCAAAAATGATAATTAATTGTAACGTTCAAGGCCTTCTAATGACGATGGAACGCTCAAATTGCGTCGAGATTCAATATATCGGCCTCCAGCCGACTTGTCTCCAAGGGGATATCGCTGCCTCGGGCACCACTTGGTCCTTCTCCTGTGAGTCTAGATTTTCGAATCCGACGCAAAAATGATAGTGAATTGTAACGTTCAGGGCCTCCTAATGACGATGGAACACTCAAATTGCGTCAAGAATCAATACATCGGCCTCCAGCCGACTTGTCTCCAAGGGTCTATTGCTGCCTCGGGCACCTTATGGTCGTTCTCCTGTGAGTCTAGATTTTCGAATCCGACGATAAAATGATAGTTAATTGTAACGTTCAGGGCCTCCTAATGACGATGGAACACTCAAATTGCGACGAGATTCAATACATCGTCCTCCAGCCGACTTGTCTCCAAGGGTCTGTTGCTGCCTCGGGCACCTTATGGTCGTTCTCCTGTGAGTTTAGATTTTCGAATCCGACGCGAAACTGATAGTTAATTGTTAGGTTCAGGGCCTCCTAATGATGATGGAACACTCAAATTGCGTCGAGATTCAATACATCGGCCTCCAGCGGACTTGTCTCCAAGGGGATATTGCTGTCTCGAGCACCATATGAACTTCTCCTGTGAGTAGATTTTCTAATCCTACGCTAAAATGATTGTTAATTGTAACGTTCAGGGCCTCCTAATGACGATGGAACACTCAAATTGCATCAATATTCAATACATCGGTTTCCAGCCGACTTGTCTCCAAGGGTCTATTGCTGCCTCGAGCGCCGTATGAACTTCCCCTGTGAGTCTAGATTTTTGAATCCGACGCATAAATGATAGTTAATTGTAACGTTCAGGGACTCCTAAAGACGAAGGAGCACTCAAATTGCGTCGAGAGTCAATACATCGACCTCCAGTCGACTTGTATCCAAGGGGATATACAGTCTCGGGCACAATATGATCCTTCTCCTGTGAGTCTAGGTTTTCGAATCCGACGCAAAAATGATAGTGAATTGTTACGTTCAGCGCCTCCTAATGACGATAGAAGACCCAAATTGCGTCCAGATTCAATACATCGTCCTCCAGCCGATTTGTCTCCAAGGGTATATTGCAGAATCGGGCACCAAATGGTCCGTCTGCTGTGAGTCTAGATTTTCGAATCCGACGGAAGAATGATAGTTAATTGTAACGTTTAGGGCCTCCTAATGACGATGGGACACTCTAATTGCGTCGAGATTCAATACATCGTCCTCCAGCCGACTTGTCTCCAAGGGTCTAATGCTGCCTCGGGCTCCTTATGGTCGTTCTCTTGTAAGTCTAGATTTTCGAATCAGACGCAAAAATGATAGTTAAATGTAACGTTCAGGGCCTCCTAATGACGATGGAACTCTCAAATTGCGTCGAGATTCAATACATCGTCCTCCAGCCGACTTGTCTCCAAGGGGCTATTGCTGCCTCGGGCACCTTATGGTCGTTCTCCTGTGAGTCTAGATTTTCGAATCCGACGCAAAACTAATAGTTCATTATAACGTTCAGGGCGACCTAATGACGATGGAACACTCGAATTGTGTCGATATTCAATACTTCGGCCTCCAGTCGATTTGTCTCCAAGGGGTATATTGCTGCCTCGGGCAACTTATGGTCGTTCTCCTGTGAGTCTAGATTTTCGAATCCGACGCATAAATGATAGTTAATTGTAACGTTCAGGGACACCTAATGCCGATGGAACACTCAAATCGCGTCGAGATTTAATACATCGGCCTCCAGCCGACTTGTCTCCAAGGGTCTATTGCTGCCTCGGGCACCTTATGGTCGTTCTCCTGTGAGTCTAGATTTTCGAATCCGACGCAAACATGATAGTGAATTGTAACGTTCAGGGCCTTGTAATGACGATGGAACACTCAAATTGCGTCGAGATTCAATACATCGGCCTCCAGCGGACTTGTCTCCAAGGGGATATTGCTGTCTCGAGCACCGTATGAACTTCTCCTGTGAGTAGATTTTCGAATCCTACGCTAAAATGATTGTTAATTGTAACGTTCAGGGCCTCCTAATGACGATGGAACACTCAAATTGCGTCAAGATTCAATACATCGGTTTCCAGCCGATTTGTCTCCAAGGGTCTATTGCTGCCTCGAGCGCCGTATGAACTTCTCCTGTGAGTCTAGATTTTCGAATCCGACGCATAAATGATAGTTAATTGTAACGTTCAGGGACTCCTAAAGACGAAGGAACACTCAAATTGCGTCGAGAGTCAATACATCGACCTCCAGTCGACTTGTATCCAAGGGGATATACAGTCTCGGGCACAATATGATCCTTCTCCTGTGAGTCTAGATTTTCGAATCCGACGCAAAAATGATAGTGAATTGTAACGTTCAGCGCCTCCTAATGACATTAGAAGACTAAAATTGCGTCGAGATTCAATACATCGTCCTCCAGCCGATTTGTCTCCAAGGGGATATTGCTGAATCGGGCACCAAATGGTCCGTCTGCTGTGAGTCTAGATTTTCGAATCCGACGCAAAAATGATAGTTAATTGCAACTTTTAGGGCCTCCTAATGACGATGGGACACTCTAATTGCGTCGAGATTCAATACATCGTCCTCCAGCCGACTTGTCTCCAAGGGTCTAATGCTGCCTCGGGCACCTTATGGTCGTTCTCTTGTAAGTCTAGATTTTCGAATCCGACGCAAAAATGATATTTAATTGTAACGTTTAGGGCCTCCTAATGACGATGGAACTCTCAAATTGCGTCGAGATTCAATACATCGTCCTCCAGCCGACTTGTCTCCAAGGGTCTATTGCTGCCTCGGGCACCTTATGGTCGTTCTCCTGTGAGTCTAGATTTTCGAATCCGACGCAAACGTGATAGTGAATTGTAACGTTCAGGGCCTTGTAATGACGATGGAACACTCAATTTGCGTCGAGATTCAATACATCGGCCTCCAGCCGACTTGTCTCCAAGGGTCTGTTGCTGCCTCGGGCACCTTATGGTCGTTCTCCTGTGAGTTTAGATTATCGAATCCGACGCAAAAATGATAGTTAATTGTAACGTTCAGGGCCTCCTAATGACGATGGAACTCTCAAATTGCGTCGAGATTCAATACATCGTCCTTCAGCCGACTAGTCTCCAAGGGTCTATTGCTGCCTCGGGCACCTTATGGTCGTTCTCCTGTGAGTCTAGATTTTCGAATCCGACGCAAAAATGATAGTTAATTGTAACGTTCAGGGCCTTCTAATGACGAAGGAACACTCAAATTGCGTCGAGATTCAGTATATCGGCCTCCAGTCGACTTGTCTCCAAGGGGATATCGCTGCCTCGGGCACCACTTGGTCCTTCTCCTGTGAGTCTAGATTTTCGAATCCGACGCAAAAATGACAGTTAATTGTAACGTTCACGGCCTCCTAATGCCGAAGGAACACTCAAATTGCGTCGAGAGTCAATACATCGGCCTCCAGCGGACTTGTCTCCAAGGGTCTATTGCTGCCTCGGGCACCTTATGGTCGTTCTCCTGTGAGTCTAGATTTTCGAATCGGACGCAAAAATGATAGTTAATTTTAACGTTTAGGGACTTGTAATTACGATGGAACACTCAAATTGCGTCGAGATTCAATACAACATCCTCCAGCCGACTTGTCTCCAAGGGTCTGTTGCTGCCTCGGGCACCTTATGGTCGTTCTCCTGTGAGTTTAGATTATCGAATCAGACGCAAAAATGATAGTTAATTGTAACGTTCAGGGCTTCCTAATGACGATGGAACACTCAAATTGCGTCGAGATTCAATACATCTTCCTCCAGCCGACTTGTCTCCAAGGGGTATATTGCTGTCTCGAGCACCGTATGAACTTCTCCTGTGAGTAGATTTTCGAATCCGACGCTAAAATGATAGTTAATTGTAACGTTCAGGGCTTCCTAATGACGATGGAACACTCAAATTGCGCCGAGAGTCAATACATCGACCTCCAGTCGACTTGTATCCAAGGGGATATTGCTGTCTCGTGCACCATATGATCCTTCTCCTGTTAGTAGATTTTCGAATCCGACGCTAAAATGATAGTTAACTGTAACGTTCAGGGCCTCCTAATGCCGATGGAACACTCAAATTGCGTCGAGATTCAATACATCGGCCTCCAGCCGACTTGTCTCCAAGGGTCTGATGCTGCCTCGGGCACCTTATGGTCGTTCTCCTGTGAGTTTAGATTATCGAATCCGACGCAAAAATGATAGTTAATTGTAACATTTAGGGCCTCCTAATGACGATGGGACACTCAAATTGCGTCGAGATTCAATACATCGTCCTCCAGCCGACTTGTCTCCATGGGGAAATTACTGCCCCGGCCCTCTTATGTTCGCTCTCATGTGAGTCTAGATTTTCGAATCCGACGCGAAACTGATTGTTAATTGTAATGTTCAGGGCTTTCTAATGACGATGAAACTCTCAAATTGCGTCGAGATTCAATACATCGTCCTCCAGCCGACTTGTCTCCAAGGGTCTATTGCTGCCTCGGGCACCTTATGGTCGTTCTCCTGTGAGGCTAGATTTTCGAATCCGACGCAAAAATGATAGTTAATCTTAACGTTCAGGGCCTTCTAATGACGATGGAACACTCAAATTGCGTCCAGATTCAATACATCGGCCTCCAGCCGACTTGTCTCCAAGGGGATATTGCTGCAACGGGCACCTTATGGTCGTTCTCCTGTGAGTTTAGATTTTCGAATCCGACGAAAAACGGATAGTTAATTGTAACATTCAGGGCCTCCTAATGACGATGGAACACTCATTTTGCGTCGAGAGTCAACACATCTTCCTCCAGCCGACTTGTCTACAAGGGGATATTGCTGCCTCGGGCTCCATGTGGTCCGTCTCTTGTGAGTCTAGATTTTCGAATCCGACGCAAAAATGATAGTTAATTGTAACGTTCAGGGCCTTGTAATGACGAGGGAACACTCAAATTGCGTCAAGAACCAATACATCGGTTTCCAGCCGACTTGTCGCCAAGGGTCTATTGCTGCCTCGGGCACCTTATGGTCGTTCTCCTGTGAGTCTAGATTTTCGAATCCGACGCATAAATGATAGTTAATTGTAACGTTCAGGGACTCCTAAAGACGATGGAACACTCAAATTGCGTCGAGAGTCAATACATCGACCTCCAGTCGACTTGTATCCAAGGGGATATTGCAGTCTCGTGCACCATATGATCCTTCTCCTGTTAGTAGATTTTCGAATCCGACGCTAAAATGATAGTTAACTGTAACACTCAGGGCCTCCTAATGCCGATGGAACTCTCAAATTTCGTCGAGATTCAATACATCGTCCTCCAGCCGACTTGTCTCCAAAGGTCTATTGCTGCCTCGGGCACCTTATGGTCGTTCTTCTGTGAGTCTAGATTTTCGAATCCGACGCAAAAATGACAGTTAATTCTAACGTTCAGGGCCTTCTAATGACGATGGAACACTCAAATTGCGTCGAGATTCAATACATCGGCCTCCAGCCGACTTGTCACCAAGGGGATAGTGCTGCATCGGGCACCTTATGGTCGTTCTCCTGTGAGTTTAGATTTTCGAATCCGATGAAAAACTGATAGTTAATTGTAACATTCAGGGCCTCCTAATGACGATGGAACACTCAAATTGCGTCGAGAGTCAATACATCTTCCTCCAGCCGACTTGTCTACAAGGGGATATTGCTGCCTCGTGCTCCATGTGGTCCGTCTCCTGTGAGTCTAGATTTTCGAATCCGACGCAAAAATGATAGTTAATTGTAACGTTCAGGGCCTTGTAATGACGATGGAACACTCAAATTGCGTCAAGAATCAATACATCGGTATCCAGCCGACTTGTCTCCAAGGGTCTATTGCTGCCTCGGGCACCTTATGGTCGTTCTCCTGTGAGTCTATATTTTCGAATCCGACGCATAAATGATAGTTAATTGTAACGTTCAGGGACTCCTAAAGACGATGGAACACTCAAATTGCGTCGAGAGTCAATACATCGACCTCCAGCCGATATGCCTCCAAGGGTCTCTTGCTGCCTCGGGGACCTTATGGTCGTTCTCTTGTAAGTCTAGATATTCGAATCCGACGCAAAAATGATAGTTAATTGTAACATTCAGGGCCTTGTAATGACGATGGAACACTCAAATTGCGTCGAGATTCAATACATCGGCCTCCAGCCGACTTGTCTCCAAGGGGATATCGCTGCCTCGGGCACCACATGGTCCGTCTCCAGTGATTCTACGTTTTCGAATCCGACGCAAAACTCATAGTTAATTGTAACGTTCAGGGCCTGCTATTGACGATGGAACACTCAAATTGAGTCGAGATTCAATACATCGACCTCCAGCCGACTTGTCTCCAAGGGGATATTGCTGCATCGGGCACCTTATGGTCGTTCTCCTGTGAGTTTAGATTTTCGAATCCGACGAAAAACTGATAGTTAATTGTAACATTCAGGGCCTCCTAATGACGATGGAACACTCATTTTGCGTCGAGAGTCAATACATCTTCCTCCAGCCGACTTGTATACAAGGGGATATTGCTGCCTCGGGCACCTTATGGTCGTTCTCCTGTGAGTCTAGATTTTCGAATCCGACGCCAAAATGATAGTTAATTGTAACTTTCAGGGCCTTCTAATGACGATGGAACACTCAAATTGCGTCGAGATTCAATACATCGTCCTCCAGTCGACTTGTCTCCAAGGGGATATCGCTGCCTCGGGCACCACATGGTCCTTCTCCGGTGATTCTACGTTTTCGAATCCGACGCAAAACTCCTACTTAATTGTAACGTTTAGGGCCTCCTAATGACGATGGGACACTCAAATTGCGTCGAGATTCAATACATCGTCCTCCAGCCGACTTGTCTCCAAGGTTCTAATGCAGCCTCGTACACCTTATGGTCGTTCTCTTGTAAGTCTAGATTTTCGAATCCGACGCAAAAATGATAGTTAATTGTAACGTTCAGGGGCTCCTAATGACGATGGAACTCTCAAATTGCGTCGAGATTCAATACATCGTCCTCCAGCCGACTTGTCTCCAAGGGTCTATTGCTGCCTCTGGCACCTTATGGTCGTTCTCCTGTGAGTCTAGATTTTCGAATCCGACGCAAAAATGATAGTTAATTGTAACAGTCAGGGACTCCTAAAGACGATGGAACACTCTAATTGCGTCGGGAGTCAATACATCGACCTCCAGTCGACTTGTATCCAAGGGGATATTGCAGTATCGTGGACCATATGATCCTCCTCCTGTTAGTAGATTTTCGAATCCGACGATAAAATGATAGTTAATTGTAACGTTCAGGGCCTCCTAATGACGATGGAACACTCAAATTGCGACGAGATTCAATACATCGTCCTCCACCCGACTTGTCTCCAAGTGCCTATTGCTGCCTCGGGCACCAAATGGTCGTTCTCCTGTGAGTCTAGATTTTCGAATCCGACGCATAAATGATAGTTAATTGTAACTTTCAGGGACTCCTAATGACGATGGAACACTCAAATTGCGACGAGAGTCAATACATCGACCTCCAGTCGACTTGTATCCAAGGGGATATTGCAGTCTCGTGCACCATATGATCCTTCTCCTGTTAGTAGATTTTCGAATCCGACGCTAAAATGATAGTTAACTGTAACGTTCAGGGCCTCCTAATGCCGATGGAACACTCAAATTGCGTGGAGATTCAATACATCGGCCTCCAGCTGACTTGTCTCCAAGGGTCTATTGCTGCCTCGGGCACCGTATGGTCGTTCCCCTGTGAGTCAACATTTTAGAATCCGACGCAAAACTGATAGTTAAATGTAATGCTCTGGGCCTCTTAATGACGATGGAACCGTCATTTTGCGTCGCGATCCAATACATCGTCCTCCAACCGACTTGTCTCCAAGGGTCAATAGCTGCCACGGGCACCTTGTGATCGTTCTGCTGTGAGTCTAGTATTTCGAACCCGACGCAAAACTGATTGTTAATTGTAACGTTCAGGGCCACCTAATGACGATGGAACACTCAAATTGCGTCGAAATTCAATACATCGGCCTCAAGCCGACTTGTCTCCAAGGGGATATTGCTGTCTCGGGCACAATATGATCCTTCTCCTGTGAGTCTAGATTTTCGAATCCGACGCAAAAATGATAGTGAATTGTAACGTTTAGCGCCTCCTAATGACGATAGAAGACACAAATTGCGTCGAGATTCAATACATCGTCCTCCAGCTGATTTGTTTACAAGGGGATATTGCTGCCTCGGGCACCTTATGGTCGTTCTTCTGTGAGTTTAGATTATCGAATCCGACGAAAAAATGATAGTTAATTGTAACGTTTAGGGTCTTGTATTGACGATGGAACACTCAAATTGCGTCGAGATTCAATTCATCGGCCTCCAGCCGACTTGTCTCCAAGGGTCTGTTGCTGCCTCGGGCACCTTATGGTCGTTCTCCTGTGACTCTAGATTTTCGAACCCGACGCAAAACTGATTGTTAATTGTAACGTTTAGGGCCTCCTAATGACGATGGAACACTCAAATTGCGTCGAGATTCAATACATCGGCCTCCAGCCGACTTGTCTCCAAGGGGATATTGCTTGCTCGGGCTCCATGAGGTCTGTCTCCTGTGAGTCTAGATTTTCGAATCCGACGCATAAATGATAGTTAATTGTAACGTTCAGGGACTCCTAATGACGATGGAACACTCAAATTGCGTCGAGAGTCAATACATCGGCATTCAGCCGATTTGTCTCCAAGGGTCTATTGCTGCCTCGGGCACCATATGGTCGTTCTCTTGTAAGTCTAGATTCTCGAATCCGACGCTAAAATGATAGTTAACTGTAACGTTGAGGGCCTCTTAATGACGATGGAACACTCAAATTGCGTCGAGAGTCAATACATCTTCCTCCAGCCGACTTGTCTACAAGGGGATATTGCTACCTCTGGCTCCATGCGGTCCGTCTCCTGTGAGTCTAGATTTTCAAATCCTACGCGAAACTGATAGTGAATTGTAACGTTCAGGGCCACCTAATGACGATGGAACACGCAAATTGCGTCGAGATTCAATACATCGTCCTCCAGCGGACTTGTCTCCAAGGGGACATTGCAGTCTCGTACACCTTATCATCCTTCTCCTGTTAGTAGAATTTCGAATCCGACGCTAAAATGATAGTTAACTGTAACGTTCAGGGCCTTGTAATGACGATGGAACACTCAAATTGCGTCGAGAATCAATACATCGGTCTCCAGCCGACTTGTCTCCAAGGGTCTGTTGCTGCCTCGGGCACCTCATGGTCGTTCTCCTGTGAGTTTAGATTATCGAATCCGACGCCAAAATGATAGTTAATTGTAACGTTTAGGGCCTCCTAATGACGATGGGACACTCAAATTGCGTCGAGATTCAATACATCGGCCTCCAGCCGACTTGTCTCCAAGGGGATATCGCTGCCTCGGGCACCACATGGTCCGTCTCCGGTGATTCTACGTTTTCGAATCCGACGCAAAACTCATAGTTAATTGTAACGTTCAGGGCCTCCTATTGGCGATGGAACACTCAAATTGCGTCGAGATTCAATACATCGACCTCCAGCCGACTTGTCTCCAAGGGTCTATTGCTGCCTCGGGCACCTTATGGTCGTTCTCCTGTGAGTCTAGATTTTCGAATCCGACGCAAAAGTTATAGTTAATTGTAACGTTCAGGGCCTTGTAATGACGATGGAACACTCAAATTGCGTCGAGATTCAATACATCGGCCTCCAGCCGACTTGTCTCCAAGGGTCTGCTGCTGCCTCGGGCACCTTATGGTCGTTCTCCTGTGAGTTTAGATTTTCGAAACCGACGCAAAAATGATAGTTAATTGTAACGTTTAGGGCCTCCTAATGCCGATGGAACACTCAAATTGCGTCGAGAGTCAATACATCGACCTCCAGCCGACTTGTCTCCAAGGGTCTAATGTGTGCCTCGGGCACCATATGGTCGTCCTCTTGTAAGTCTAGATTTTCGAATCCGACGCTAAAATGATAGTTAACTGCAACGTTCAGGGCCTCCTAATGCCGA